>NC_045970.1:42047706-42347706 GCF_010909765.2 Amblyraja radiata | reverse complement strand
CTTTCACAAACTATTCAGCTGTCTAAAGGAGATAAAGGGGACTGCAGATGCTGGAATCTTGAGCAAGATGCTGGAATCTTGCAGATGCTGGAATCTTGAATCTTGTGGAAGGATCTTGGCCCCAAACGTCGACTATCAATTTCCCATCACAAACACTGCCTTACCACTTGAGTTCCTCCTGTAGACTGTTTATCCAGCTGTCTAATTCTATTTGATTTGGACCCATGCTTTGTGTGCGTTGATGGCACCCATCTCCTCTCCAAGTAAAGCCAACTGCATCTAACATTCCTCAAAGATCTTCCAAACAAGCACGGACCAGCAGCATCTCTGGAGAGGAGGAATGGGTGACGTTTCGGGTTACAACCCACCTTCAGACTCCTCGTGGCGGCGATGGCATTCCAGGTCTCGGCCCCGTGGTGATCCGGCAGGTGGTGCGGTGTGGCAGTGGAGCCCTGGGCCAGTGGGCAATCGAGTCGAGGAATGTCAGTGGAGGGACCGGTCTGGAGACAGGCAAGCTTGTGATCCAGGTAAGCAATGAAGCATATGTTGAGGGCGTGGAATGAAGTAAAGTTGGGGTCCATTGCAGGTCTGGGTGAACGAGGCCCGGAGCTGTGGGAGAGTCAGAGCGAAGGCCTGACTCATGCCACCCAGTGTGCAACACAGGGCACGGTAGGAGAACTGTTGTGAAAAACAGTGGATTGGCTGTCGGTACCTGTCAGTTGGGTCTGAAGAAGGGTCTCGATCCTTGCACTATCATGATCTGTTTTACCAAGAATAACTGATATTTTATAATCATAATCATACTTTATTAGCCAAGTATATTTTGCAACATACAAGGATTTTGATTTGCCATTCAGTCATACTAATAAAAAGCAACAGAACACACAAAATACATTTTAACATAAACATCCACCACAGTGACTCCTCCACATTCCTCACTGTGATGGAAGGCGAAAAAAAGTTCAACCTCTTCACTTCTTTGACCTCTAGTGGTCGGGGGCCTCTAACCTTCCGTTGACGGGACTCTCTTACTCCCGTAGCCGGCAGCGGGCTTCCTCGTCGGGGCGATCAAGCCATTGCATCGGGGGGATGTCAGCTCCACGCGCCGGGCGAACTCACCTCGGGTCGGGGCTTGTCGAACGTCGTGAGGGCTTTTGGAGCTCCCGACTCGGTCTCTCCCGAGACTGCGAGCTCCTGATGTTAAAGTTCGCAGGCCGCAGTTGGAGCATCGATCCCAGGCAAGGGATCGGCTCTGATGGTAAGTCCACGCCCCGCGGTGGGCCTCAAAGTCAGTCCCGAGCAGGCCTCCAGCTCCATGATTTTAGGTCGCAGAGCGACCGGAGATACGACCCAGAAAACAATCGCATCTCCGGCAGGGTAAGAGATTGAAAAAAAGTTTCCCCCACCCCCCCCCCCCCCACATAAAACAAACCAGAGAACATTAACACAAACTTTTTAAACACAATAAAAATACCCCAAAAAAGACGAAAAGGACAGACAAACTGTAGACGAGGCTGCCGTCGAGGCGCCACCCGGATATTGTATATCTATTTGTCGTGTTGTTTCATTTATTTGTTTGTAAAGCTGGAGCAAGTAAGTATTTCATTGTTCCAGTGCTATTGCATTTGACAAATAAATACTCTTGGCTCTAAGAAGTTCTCTAAGGAGTATAAGATTGCAAATAAATGTAATGTTTGGAAACACCCCTCAGAGCGCCATCAATTGTCCTCTTGATTCACAATGACAACGTGTAATACAAGATGTAAGGAGTCTAATGTCCTGACTCTTACCTCCACCAGTTTACTGGCGTGCTCTCTGAATATAGCCGCGTATTCATTGATATCCTTTTCATTCCCACTTTTTGCAGCTTCAATCAGGACCAGGAGAGGGACGGTGGTGTCCAGGAAAGAGTCCGACACGTGGTCGATTATTGCCTTCTGCAGCTGCAATGCAATTAAAACGAGTCGTTACAATGCAAGTCCCCATCACACATCGCAAAATTTGGAGTCTCTTACAGTGTAAGCTCATCACACCTGGAGGACTGATGTCTTATTATGATGTCTCATGATAGGCCAGTATTCTGATTATAGCCAACTGTACCAAAAGTACATGATTATAGTTTTTAGTAAATGACAAGATAATTCCTTATTCTGCAGCATAATAAGAACTAAAGAATAAGGTCGTCCTCATTCAGGACTAAGGACCTGAATCAAGGTTTTGATTGAAGTTGAGGGTTTAAAGTTACTTTAATATTTAGGCCGATGCTATGATATGGGCAGCACAGTGGTGCAGCCGGTTGTGCTGCTGCCTCACTGCGGCAGAGATGAGGGTTCCATCCTGACCAAGGGTGCTGTCTGTGTGGAGTTTGCATGTTCTCCCTGTGACTATGTAAGTTTCCTCCGGGTGCTTTGTTTTTTCCCCCCACACCCCAAAGGCATGTGCTTTGTAGATTAATTGGTCTCTGTAAATTATCCCATTTGACTCATCATGCAAGGGCTGGTTTAAAAAATGGGAACTGGTGATTGATGGATGACATGGAATTGGTGGGCTGAAGTGCCTGTTTCTATGCTGCTTCCTTAAACTAAACTTAAATTATACTCTTCCCTCCCTCACTATTCCTTCTGCTGTGTTGAATCCCTTGTACCCTCACAACTCTGTCAAACCATCAATGATCCATCTGAGGGATAACATCTGATGAATGACCAGTTCATCCTCACCAATAACTGTGGCTGAGAAGTTTTACTTTGATCTAATGTTCTTTTCACTGTCCCCAGCCTCAGATAGCATTACTTCTATCTGGTACCTGTATCAGCTGTTTGACATAATGCTTGATGTTGCAAAGTCTCAATTATATTCCAAGTGATTAAATAATTTCAGTCGTTAAATTGGAGTTATTTCATTTTAATGATATTTCAGGTATGAAATTGTCTCAATCGATTATCCTTTCCTAAAGAGATGTATGTGGATTGAGATACTGAAAACTAAACTCTACGCAGCATCTGCTTTTTGCTTTTGAACCAACCTAAATCCGTGCCAACTGTAAACCAACATCTTCTCTATGTCAGCGTTTTAAAAGGTTTCTGAGGATAAACAGTGGGACATGATGCCATCATCTTACAACAGTTTGGTTTAGTTTAGTTTATTGTCACATGGAGCAAGGTACAATGAAAAGCTTTTGTTGTGAAGTATAGTGAATGCTACAGCTTTGTGGATATCCAAAACCACAGGTCCCCCCCCTCCCTGCTTCTCCTCCACACCCCACAGTTCCAGAACCTGTACATTTCACAAAGATGTCTGAAGAAGGGTCTCGACCCGAAGCGTCACCCATTCCTTCACTCCAGAGATGCTGCCTGTCCCGCTGAGTTACTCCAGCTTTTTGTGTCTATCTTTGGTTTAAACCAGCATCTGCAGTTCCTTCTTACTTGTTTCACAAAGCTTGGGTTATCTCAAGGCACCCCAAGGATATTACAAGGGCAGAAAGTTCTGGAAACTTTCACTGAGAAAGAGAGAAAACAACCTGTGGTAAAACTCTCTTATTTCAGCATTCATGAGATTTTGCTGGTGATGGACTCATAGTTTTTCTGGACTATTGGTCAGCATGGTGGTGCAGTGATAGAGTTGCTGCCTAACTTTGCTATAGACCCGGGTTCGATCCTGACTACAGGTGCTTGTCTGTACGGAGTTTATACATTCTTCCCATGACCTGCGTGTAGTTTTGATAATCAAAGATAGTTAAGAATTTCAAAAGATAGATACAAAGTGCTGGATATTTTGTGTTTATCTTCAGCGTTGAGTTACTCCAACATTTTTTGTCGATCTTCTGTCACTGAGTTACTCCAGCACTTTGTGTCCTTCTTCAGTTGCTGAGTTACTCCAGCACTTTGTGTCCATCTTTAGTGTAAACCAGCACCTGCATTTCCTTTCCACACAGTGGTGCAGCGGTGGAGTTGCTGCCTTACAGCGCCAGAGACCCAGGTTCAATCCTGACTACGGGTGCTTGTGAGGAGTTTGTACGTTCTCCCCGTGACCTGCATGGCTTTTCTCTGAGATCTTCGGTTTCCCAACGACGTACAGTTTTGGTTGGTGAATTGGTTTGGTATAAACATAAATTGTCCCTAGTGAGTTTGTACGTTCTTCCCATGTGCTTTCACCGGGATCTCTGCTTTCCTCCCACACGACAAAGACGTACAGCTATGTAGGCTCGGTATCATTGTAAATTGTCCCTAGTATAGTGTAGGATAGTGTTAATGGTCGGGGATTGCTGGTCGGCGCGGACCCGCTGGCCCAAAGGGCCTGTTTCTGCGCTGTGTCTCTAAAGCAAACTAAACTAAACTAAACCATTGGCTATATCCAATAGAGATGACCTCTCACCATCAACACTCAATAAATCAAAAACCCCGCTTTCCAAACCCCCAACTCCTACTGAAACCTATGAACTAATTTACTGGCTCTTGGACCTATATCACCTCAATACTACAATTCTCATCTTATATATATTATACTTGCATTCTTGGTAACATCTTCCAGCAATTCCTGGTCTCTGCAGTCCTTTAAGTCTGCTCTATTGTATTCAATCATTTTTTCCTCTTCCACTGTTGACAGCCATACCTTCACCTTCCAGGGGCTCTAAGCTCACAGGTTCCTCTCCGAAACATCTCTAGCGCTCCATTTTGGCCCCTCCTCCGTTACACCAATGGGCAAGCTTTCAGCCATTTGCCCCTGATGTGGGTGAGTGACAGATTTTCCCTGACAGTGAACCACTTTACAACATTAAATTGGTTGCCAACTTAATGTTATACCATTATTGATACACCGTAAATACCAGCCTGGCCAAAGACATTCTGGCCTTCAGGGCGATTCTTAATAAGTACCAATCCAGCTGCTTCACTTTCTGGGCAGCAAACGAACAAGTGGGATAACAGAGAGAAAGCAATCCTAGTTAACACAATCACAGACTCGTGCTGACTGCTACAAAGTGAACCACTGGCAACCGGCCATTCACAGCTCACCATATATTAGATTGCTGCTCGTGCCCAGTGAAAGGTGAAAGCACACCAACACCTGGAAGCCGTAGTCTTGCTCCACCACTGGAAGCCCAGTAGTGGGCAGTCCCAGGCAGAAACATAGAAACATAGAAAATAGGTGCAGGAGTAGGCCATTCGGCCCTTTGAGCCTGCACCGCCATTCGATTTGATCATGGCTGATCATCCAACTCGGTATCCCATCCCTGCCTTCTCTCCATACCCCCTGATCCCTTTAGCCACAAGGGCCACATCTAACTCCCTCTTAAATATAGCCAATGAACTGGCCTCAACTACCTTCTGTGGCAGAGAATTCCACAGATTCACCACTCTCTGTGTAAAAAATGATTTTCTCATCTTGGTCCTAAAAAACTTCCCTCTTATCTTTAAACTGTGACCCCTAGTTCTGGACTTCCCCAACATCGGGAATAATCTTCCTGCATCTAGCCTGTCCAACCCCTTAAGAATTTTGTAAGTTTATATATGATCTCCCCTCAATCTTATAAATTCTAGCGTGTACAAGCCAAGTCTATCCAGTCTTTCTTCATATGAAAGTCCTGCCATCCCAGAAATCAGTCTGGTGAACCTTCTCTGTACTATGGCAAGAATGTCTTTCCTCAAATTAGGAGACCAAAACTGTACGCAATACTCCAGGTGTGGTCTCACCAAGACCCTGTACAATTGCAGTAGAACCTCCCTGCTCTTATACTCAAATCCTTTTGCTGTGAATGCTAACATACCATTTGCTTTCTTCACTGCCTGCTGCACCTGCATGCCTACTTTCAACGACTGGTGTACCATGACACTCAGGTCTCGTTGCATCTCCCCTTTTCCTAATCGGCCACCATTCAGATAAAAGTCTACGTTCCTGTTTTTGCCACCAAAGTGGATAACCTCACATTTATCCACATTATACTGCATCTGCCTTGCATTTGCCCACTCACCCAACCTATCCAAGTCACCTTGCAGCCTCCTAGCATCCTCCTCACAGCTAACACTGCCCCCCAACTTCGTGTCATCCGCAAACTTGGAGATGTTGCATTCAATTCCCTCATCCAGATCATTAATATATATTGTAAATAGCTCGGGGTCCCAGCACTGAGCCTTGCAGTACCCCACTAGTCACTGCCTGCCATTCTGAAAAGGACCCGTTTACTCCTACTCTTTGCTTCCTGTCTGCCAGCCAGTTCTCTATCCACATCAATACTGAACCCCCAATACCGTGTGCTTTAAGTTTGTATACTAATCTCTTACGTGGGACCTTATCGAAATACTTCTGAAAGTCCAGATATAACACATCCACTGGATATAACACATCCAAGGGTCCATTTGCCCTGCACATCTTGCCCTACACTTTAATGCCAGAGGACTGTGGGAGAAACAGATTTGGATGGGGTCCCCAAACCTGTGGAAAAGTTAAATGTATGTTAGTGTTAGTGTTAATTTAATGTTTTAAATTGTTTGTTAGCATAAACTTCTTTTAATTTTGGTAATTAGTTATGTTTAGTATAGTTTTGATAATCAAAGATAGTTAAGAATGTCAAGAGATAGACACAAAGCAGTGGGTATTTTGTGTCTATCTTCGGCGCTGAGTTACTCCAGCACTTTTTGTCGATCTTCTGTCGTTGAGTTACTCTAGCACTTTGTGTCCATCTTCAGTTGCTGAGTTACCCCAGCACTTTGTGTCCATCTTTGGTATAAACCAGCATCTGCATTTCCTTTCTACACAAGAATTTAAGCAGGCTGTCCAAGGCCGTTGGAGGACTCCAGGGGCAGAACCTCAGCAAACACTGCTCGAGGCTACGAGAAGTTGTCTGTCTCACTGGAGTCAGTCCAGTGCTCCAAGCACCACACAGGCTGTATAAAGCCAACCTCAGAGTGATTGAAGAAAGGGTATCCGTGTCCCAAGCACCAATGAGTACAGTTTAAACTAAAACAAGATATACCAGAGAGCTACAATTTAAATAAAATAGAGGGTGGCACAGTGGTGCAGCGGTGGTGTTGCTGCCTTACAGCGCCAGAGACCCAGGTTCAAACTTGACTACGGGTGCTGTCTGTACGGAGTTTTTACGTTTTCCCAATACCTCCATGGCTTTTCTCCGAGGTCTTCGGTTTCCCAAAGGCATACAGGTTGGTGAATTTGTTTGGTATAAACATAAATTGTCCCTAGTGAGGGTAGGATCGTGTTCATGTGCAGGGATTGATGGTCAGCGCAGACTTGGTGGGCCAAAGAGCCTGTTTCCACGCTGTATCTCTAAACTAAACTAAACTGTGAATTTAAAGCTAGAATGAGTAAGATTCAAGCCAGGAAGCACAGCAGAGCAGTAAGGGAATGTTTAAATGACCACTACTTGATTGGCTTTGAGAGGCAGAGCAGCCATTAAGAAGAAGTGAAGGTTCAGCGGAGTGGCTGTGTGTAGAGGCGCTGCGTTTTGAGAGTAACGCCCCTGTCCCACTTAGGAAACCTGAACGGAAACCTCTGGAGACCTTGCGCCCCACCCAAGGTTTCCGTGCTGTTCCCGGAGGTTGCAGGTGGTTGCCGAAGGTTGCAGGTAATGGAAGCAGGTAGGGGGACTGACAAAAACCTCCGGGAACCGCACGGAAACCTTGGGTGGGGCGCAAAGTCTCCAGAGGTTTCCGTTCAGGTTTCCTAAGTGGGACAGGGGCATAAGTCTAGAGGCTTGGACGTGAGAGGGTGCAGCCAGGAGGGAGAGCAGAAAGTGACAGCAAGATAAGGTAAGGCCTTGTTATGATGCAACTGTACAAGTCGTTGGTGAGAACACAGCTGCTGAACTGTGTGCAGTTATTGTCACACAACTTGACGTCCCTCCAAGTCAATTTTGAATTGGCTAACTCACCTTGCGATCTAACCTTGCAGACAAACCTACTTTACGGGACCTTGTCAGAGGCCTTGCTAAAGTCCAAAAAGATAATGTCCTCTGCACTGTCCCCATCAATCCTCTTGGAAACCTCTTCATAAAATTCTATCGGATTTGTGCCAAGTATGTCATTAAAACGGAAGGTGCAAAAAAAAAATTGTGAGGGTGTTACTGCGATTGGACATCTAGAGTTATAAAAATACGCCGGATAGTGCTAGGACTTTTTCCCCTGGAGCATAAAAGGCTGAGGGGTGACCTTATAGAGATATATAAAATCATGTGGATTAAGATCAGGCAACTTGCTGCAGTCCTTTCCCCACGGTAGGAAAGTCTAAAACTAGTGAGATCTAAATTTAATATGAGAAAAGAAAGATTGAGAGAAGACCTGAGGGACGACGTTTTCACACAGCAGATGGTGGTTCATATATAGAACAAACTGTCAGATTAAGTGGTAGAGGCAGGTACAATTATGACATTTAAAAGACACCTGGTCGCGTAGATGGATGGCAACGTTTTGAAGGGATACGGGCCAAGCGCCGACAAATGGGACTTGCTCAGTTTGGTCAACATGGACAAATTCAGTCGCAGGGCTTGATCTTTGAACGGAAAAGTTCTATGACTCTGTTGGATAGCTGTGTTAGCTGTGCCACTGTACACCTCAACTTCACAGTAGCGACTAATTGTACATCCAGCAGCCTGCACCTGCAAAATTGCCGCAGTACATGGGTAAAAAATTATAGATAATAAAAAAATAGGACTCGTGTTGGATTAGTGTAACTGGTGGTTGATGTTCTATAGAGGCTTGGTAGGCCGATGGGCCTATTTCTGAGCTGTATGACTTTTTGACTGGTCTGACATTAGCACAGAATAGAGTACAGTGTCTAATGTAACATGTATGCTTGAGGATCATAAACGGAAGTGGTTGCAAATGAGTAAATGGGACCCACCACTATTGTGGGGCGTATCACTGATGGGGATGAGTCAGAGTACAGAAGAGAGATCGAGCAACTGTCCATATGGTGCCAGCGCAATAACCTGGCCCCTGAACACCAGCAAAACCAAGGAACTGATTGTGGACTTTGGAAGGAGTAGGAGGGGGACCCACAGCCCCATTTATATCAACGGATCGATGGTTGAAAGGGTCAAGAACTTCAAATTCCTGGGGGTGCACATCTCTGAAGATCTTTCCTGGTCCGAGAACACGAACGCAATTATCAAAAAAGCTCATCAGCGCCTCTACTTCCTGAGAAGATTACGGAGAGTCGGATTGTCAAGGAAGACTCTCTCTAACTTCTACAGGTGCACAGTCGAGAGCATACTGACCGGTTGCATCGTGGCTTGGTTCGGAAATTTGAGCGCCCTGGAGAGGAAAAGATTACAAAAAGTAGTAAACACTGCCCAGTCCATCATCGGCTCTGACCTTCCTTCCATCGAGGGGATTTATCGCAGTCGCTGCCTCAAAAAGGCTGGCAGTATCATCAAAGACCCACACCATCCTGGCCACACACTGATCTCCCTGCTACCTTCAGGTAGAAGGTACAGGAGCCTGAAGACTGCAACAACCAGGTTCAGGAATAGCTACTTCCCCTCAGCCATCAGGTTATTAAACCTGGCTCGGACAAAACTCTGATTATTAGCAACCACTTTCTGTTATTTGCACTACCAGTTTATTTATTCATGTGTGTATATATTTATATCATGGTATATGGACACATTTATCTGTTTTGTAGTAAATGCCTACTATTTTCTGTGTGCTTAAGCAAAGCAAGAATTTCATTGTCCTATACAGGGACACATGACAATAAACTCACTTGAACTTGAAAACTTTGCTGGTTTCTCTTTAACGAGCATACGGACATTGTGGGTGCTGTCCACACAACCTTCAGCTTTCATCTAACTCAGCATTAGGATCCCGAGAGAGGACTGAGGCCTCGGTTTGGTGCAATCAAGGGGCTAAACATCAAACTTCACGAGCTAGCAGTTCAGAATTCAACAACTGATGTACACTTTCACCCGCAGGCGGCATTTGTTTTGGTGGCACAGTTTTACATCTGGTGTGAAAAGTGGGCAAGTGAAAGATGTGCTCCGACATCAGGCACGATGAAACCACTGTCATTTCCAGAAAACAGGCCAGTAAGATTGGGAGGAAATAGATGTCCTGGAGATTTCTATTGCTTTCCAAAGTTTTCAGTCCTTTCCACTGTGTCCACAGGCCAGCAGTTGATTTAAATTGGCTGTTTGAACAATGGGCATTTTGGAAAATACAGAGAAACAGAGCACATTTCAGATCAGACAAGGGAGTTCAATTCCACCATTGCTCTTATATTGATAATTATATTTTTCAAAAAACACCACTTACGCCATTATTTTATGGATTGTTAGCGCGGAACTGAACTTTAATGCAGATTGCTGTCTAATTTCACACATTTGCATAAATTATCCTGTTACGCTACAATTAAATTATCTAATGAGCTTACAATTTCAGCTCTAAATTAGTGTTCAGGTTCGAACTAAGTGTTCCAGAATAATAATCAGTGCCTTAACAAAGCACCAGGTGTAAAACTGGGCAAGCATAACAAACGCTGTCCGCGTCTGCACCACTGGAAGGACCACCTCTTGGCGTCTGCAGCAGCTGTAACTCAGGTTAGTTTGTTCACTGGCTGGGTGGATAAGGAATTGGGCTGCCTACTGGCTTACAAACGCACAACCAGTTAGACGTGAGGGAAATCAGTCACTTACCACCTCATCAACTTAGTTTGAACCTGAACACTTAACAGCACTTGCCCCATCCTTTCCCCTCAGCTCTTTCTACCAGCCACCTCCATCAGACTAAAGAAGGGTGTAGGAAGGAACTGCAGATGCTGATTTACACAAAAGGACACATAGTGCTGGAGTAACTCATCAGATCAGGCAGCACCTCTGGAGAACATGGATAGTCTGAAGAAGGGTCCCGACCCAAAACATCGCCTATTCGTGTTCTCCGGTGATGCTGCCTGACCCGCTGAGTTCATGAGTGCTAGGAGCAGAATCAGGCCATTCGGCCCATCAAGTCTACTCCTCCATTTGATTGTGGCTGATCAATCGTTCCCTCTCAACCCCATTCTCCTGCCTTCTTCCCATAACCCCTGCACCCTTACTAAACAAGTTAATCTGGCACTTTGTTTTTAACAGATGTATTGCTCAGGAACAGGGTGGCACAATGGCGCACCCAGGAGCATTAGCCCCACAGCGCCACAAACCTGGGTTCAATCCTAACCTCGGATGCTGAGTTTGTGGGTAGTAGCGAGAATTCACGGTGGTCACCAGGAGGTCGGAAGTTCTCGTACGTTACAGCCGGTGCTGACCGGTGAATTTCATAGGCTCATTGGGAAAATAAAAGGTAAGCAGTAGTTCTCAGAACCAAGGATAAGTTAAATGTCCGCCGAGCTTCACAGCCGTGTTTCTCTGGCGTCTTAAAAGTTGTCTCCACTCCTTCTCTCCCCTTCTCTCCCCTCTCCCCCCCTCTTTTAAAGGACTTACCGTACACTGTGCTTTAGCTATCTTAATTACAGCGCCAACCCTCCTGTTCATTGCATTGCGATGTGTGTCTGTATCACCTTGGCTTTGCACCCTGTGAATTTTTTAGACAGGGGAAGCGGGGGGGAGCGCTGTCTAAAAAATTCACACGGGCTGGTGAAGGAAGCGATGTGTTTGTGTGTGTGTCCCACTCTGACAGTTGCCGGCTGTTCATTCGACTGCTGGCAACTTGACAGTCGCCGGCAGTCCACTGAAAAATCGCTTACGTGGGACAGGCCCATTAAAGAGTTCCCTTCCCCCACCCCTCCTTGCAACTGGCTATCTCCCTCTCTCTTTCAGTTGTGGTGAAAGCTCTCAGCCCTAGATGTTGTCTTCCCATTGTTCTCCACGGATGCGGCTTGATTCGCCGGGTTTCTCCAGCATCTCGGTTATGCCCCAAATTCCAGGACCTTCAGTCTCCTGTGTCTCCAGTTTACTGCTCCACTGCAAAGTCTCTTCAAGGTTTAGTTTAAAGATACGTTTTGGAAACGGGACCTTAAGCCCACCGAGCCCTCGCCGACCACTAATTATCCATTCACATGAGTTTTATATTATCCCATATTCTCATCGATTCTCTATACGCGAGGGGCAATTTTACAGAGGCCAATTAATCTTCAAACCCACACATCTTTGAATGTGGCAGCAAAAAGGGGCACCCGGAGAAAACCCACACGGTCACAGGGAAAACATACAAACTCCACTCAGGCAGCACCCAAGGTCAGGATCAAACCCAGATCTCTTGCGCTGTAAGGCTAATACCTCAAAGCTGCAGAGGTATTCCCACTTTTAATAAGTTCTCCTCTCTTTGATAGGAGTTCATTCAGTCCCTCCATCACTGCTCCTCCTCTGTAATTTCTACAGCTCTCCAGTCCTCCGGCCAAGTTCTCACCCAGATTCACTTTAGTCAGAGGGTGGTGAATCTGTGGAATTCTTTGACATGGAAGGCTGTGGAGGCAAAGTCAGTGGATATTTTTAAAGGCAGAGATAGATAGATTCTTGATTAGTATGGGTGTCAGAGGTTATGGGGAGAAGTCAGGAGAATGGAGTTAGGAGGGAGAGATAGATCAGCCATGATTGAATGGCAGAGTGGACTTGATGGGCTGAATGGCCTAATTCTACTCCCATCACATGACCTTATAACTTCCGTCGCCATGTGTTAGCTCCTGCTCCACTCCTTCTCCTCATCTTTTTAAACATGGCGATCTGCCCCAGGTGGGGTATTAAAGAGAAAAGGATCTCAACCCAAAACCTCAAGTATCCATTTCCCCTCACAGATGCTGTCTGAATCACTAAGTTGCTCCAGCAACTAGTTTTTCGTTCTTTGAAAAAGCTCCTCAATTTGTCATTTTCCACGAACAACATTCGCTCTACCCACAGAAACTGGGATGAAGGATATTTAAAAAAGGGATTGACAAGCAGTTCACCAAAGCATATCTCTGCAATTTCTCCCTGGTCAGCGAATCCTAATAATCTGTAAACATGCTTCCTCTGTTCTCTTTTTCGACTCTTATTGATTCTCTGTCATCCTCCATTTCCATCTCTCACTGAAATCATCTCCAGCTTTGCTCTTCTGTACCTTTTATCCAACTTACTTACTTTCTTACTTTTTCCAACCTTCACTTCTGTTTCGTGTTTTCTGACCTTGGCATTTCATCCTCTCTCTCACTTCCCAACAGTTCTCTTGCATTCTTGCTCTCACCCACCCTCACTCCTCCCACTTCACTTCTCGCTCTCCCACTTCCCTAAAACTGCAGACGTATAGGAGTGAACTGGGAAATTCTGAAGCAACTGGATGAATGGATAACCCAGAGGCCCCCCTAGTGGGCACTCTGGGAAGCTTACAGGCAGCCAACAAAACACTTGGATTGGATGGCCGCTGAGTAATGATCTTGTGAGCTGTGGTGTATCCAGAGCTATTAGCAATTCAAATCCCCGTACACTAGCACGGTCCGACACACGAGGGACAATTTTTCCTGAAGCCAATTAACCTACAAACCTGTACGTCTTTAGAGAGTGGGAGGAAACCGGAGCATCCGGGGAAAACCCATGCAGTCACGGGGAGAACGTACAAACCCCGTACACACAGCGCCCGTAGTCAGGATGGAACCCAGGTCTCTGGCGTTGTAAGGCAGCAACACCACCGCTGTGCAACCATGCCATCCAAATGTCTTTTGGACAAACAAAGTGCCAGAGGAACTTACTAGGTCAGGCAGCATCTGTGGAGGGAAATTAGACTTGAATGTCTTGCGAGCTGGGCTAATCCAGCATTATTCCCAGCTCTTTATTCTGGCTTTGTCAGATCCACTGAACTCTCTTGGTTTCTCTACTACCCTGATTATTTCTTTTCTGCCTTTATCAGTAAGTATTAGGCTGGAACTTTAAATCAACTGACCCGTAGAATAACTCCACTATTTCCATTTTCATTGTTGGACCTCCAATATTTCCCTTGGACTAATATACCCATCCCAAATATTTAACAACCTAGTCTTGTTGTTAATAAACTGGGGCATTGAGTAGAAAAACTGGGAACCCATGTTACAGCTTTATAAAACTTTGTCAGGTCACAGATAGACTCAAAATGCTGGAGTAACTCAGCGGGATAGGCAGCATCTCTGGAGAGAAGGAATGGCTGATGTTTCGGGTTGAGACCTTTCTTCAGACTGATGTCAGGGTAGTGGGCAGGACAGAGATAGAATGTAGTCGTTGACAGTAAGACTAGTGGGAGAACTGGGAAGGGGAAGGGGATGGAGATGGAGAGAAAGAGAAAGCAAGGGCTATTTGAAGTTAGATAATTCAATGTTCATACCGTTGGGGTGTAAGCTACCCGAGCGAAATATGAGGTGTTGTTCCTCCAATTTGCGTTGGGCCTCACTCTGACAATGGAGGGGGCCCTCTGACAGAAAGGTCAGATGGGAATGGGAGGGGAGTTAAAGTGCTGAGCAACTGGGAGATCAGGTAGTTTAAGGCAGACTGAGCGGAGGTGTTCAGCGATGCGATCGCCGAGCCTGCGCTTGGTCTCGCCGATGTACATAAGTCACCTTTGTCAGGTCACATTTGTAGTATTGTGTGCAGTTCTGGGCACCCCATTACATGAAGGATGTGGGGGCTTTGGAGAGGGCGCAGAGGGTGGATGTTGCTTGGATTAGACTGTATTGGCTATAGGGAGAGGTTGGACAAACTTGAATTGTTTTCTCTGAAACAATCGAAGCAGATGGGTGACCTAATGTCGGCTTATAAAATTATGAGACACATAGATAGCGTAATCTGTCAAAGTATTTTTCCCAGGGTGGAAATGTTATATACTCGAGGGCATAGATTTAAGTTGAGAGGGGGAAAGTATAAAAGGAGATTTGTGAGGCAAGTCAAAGGTTCAAAGGTTCAAAGGTTATTTATTGGTCACATACACCTAGGTGTAGTGAAATGCTTCTTGCCAATGCAGCACATTAAGAAAGAATACAGACATAACATTAATAAGAGATTTAAACATAAAGAACATCCCCCCACAATGGCTCCCACCATGAGGGAAGGCACAAAGTCCAGTCCCCAACCCCAGTTCACCCATAGTCGAGCCAATTGAGGCCTCCACAGTTGCCTCTACGGAGGCCCGATGTTCCTGGCCGTTCTCGCCGGGTGATGGTGCTCCGGCGTCGGGAGAATCCTCACAGCGGCGTGGGACACCTGGAACGGCCGCTTCCGTACTGGAGGCCGCGGCTTCCAAAGCCAACAAGGCCGCGCCGGTTGGAGCTCCACAACTGGCGATCTCGTCGCGAGATCCCAGGCTCCCGGTGTACAGTTCGGCGCCGCCGCCCGCAGCTGGTCGCTCCTCAGACCCGCAGCTCCGCGATGTTGTTCCCAGCGGTCTTCAGCTCACCGGAGCGCCAGCGCGGCGACCCAGGCAAGGCATCGCCCGCTCCACGATAGCGCTCCAGCGATGTGCCGCTGCCGAAGCCGTGGTTCTGGGCGGTCCCCGACAGGAAACGCTGCTCCAGGCCCGCTGGTAGGCCGCAAGGACGGGTCGAAACTGCAGCCCGGAGAAAAGCTGCCTCTCCGACCAGGTAGGGACCCTGAAAGGTAGTTTCCCCCTCCCCCCCCACCCCACATAAAAAAGTCTAGAACTCCAGAAACAAAAACACTTTAACTAACTAAAAATAAAAAAAAGATGAAAAGACAGACAGCTGCTGGCTGGGCAGCCGCGCACAGGTCAGCGCCCTAGTCTTTATACATGGACAGTAGTAGGTGCTGAAATGTGCTGCCAGGGGAAGTGCTTGAAGCAGGTTCAATAGTGATGTTTTAGAGGTATTTAGATAGTCCCATAAACTGGGAGGAAATATAGGGATGTAGACTCTAGGATAGGATAGAAGAGGCACAAATTATGCATCATAGTCCACACAAGACATTATGGGCTGAAGAGCCTATTTAATTTAGTTTAGCTTAGTTTAGAGATATAACACGGCCCACTGAGACCGTACCAACCAGCGATCCGCCTCACATCACCACAACTCGACACACAATTGGGACAAGTATTTTTACATTTATAACAAGCCAATTAACCTACAAACCTGTACATCTTTGGAGTGTGGGAAGAAACCAAAGATCTTGGAGAAAACTCATGTAGGTCACAGGGAGAACGTACTGTAAACTCCGTACAGACAAGCACCCCTGGTCAGGATTGAACCCGGGTCTCTGAGCCAGTAGCTCGACCACCATGCCACTGTTCCTGTGGTGCACTGTTCTACTTTCTACATTCTAGCCCTATGAATGGGAATCTTCGATTATGTGGTTCACACTTCATATTTACAAAGACAAGAAAGTAGGTCAATAAGTTGAAGCTCTTTTATCTCAAGGTAGAACAGCAACTCTCTAATTTACATCTTCCTTCACATTGAAATTATAACGCTACTTGATTTCAGGCTGATAATTACATATCAATTGAATGTTGTTACCTTTAGAGGGAAAAATATAATTGCAGGTAAACTAATGTCTGCTCTGTAACTCAGAACAGCCTCCCTGTTATAGAATGAGCTGCGATCCACTTGTCATTCACAACACCACATTTATTCATACTCCCAATTACATTGTTTCTATTCTTCCAACATGTTAGAACATAAACATTTTATTTTGCCTTCAATTACCACAAATAAAACAAAAACATTTTTCAAAATTTGTATTGTTCATTTTTGGAAGAATAATAATTTTGCAATCGAGGTAACATTATGAATCTTTGAATTAACTTTTTTTAATGGAAACTTCTCAATCTCAATGTCCTAGTTGTAATCCCTCAGAAAGGGAGAAGTGAAATAAACAAAAACACAAGACACTAATCCCACTGAAGTGATCAGTCCCTGCATACTTTAATACTCTTCTTCCTTAAGCCTCTATCGGAGATATAATTAGACAATGGTGGTTAATTAGACATACACTTCATCGCTTTCTCTAAACTCTACACTTATGGCAAATATAAAGGATTACTTGTTAATATTTGACAGTGCAAGCAAGATATATTTTCCCCTCTCCACTATCCCACGAACGTCTGACCTCTCAACTTGGCCTTAAATATATATACCTGGGCAAACTAGATTAAACTCCAACCTCAACTACTGCATTCAACGTTCCGAATGTGGCCTCCTTTCCATTGGCGGGACCAAGTGTGGATTAAGCGACCGTTTTGCCGAACGCTCGCACTCGGTCCGCCAAGGCTGCCGGATTTTACTTTAGAAATACAGCACAGAAAGAGCCCCTTCGGCCCACCAAGTCCATGCCAGCCGGCGATCACCCTGCACACTATACATTAGGGACAATTTACAGATTTTACTGAAGCTAATTAACCTACAAACCTGTAAGTCTTTGGAGTGTGGGAGGAAACTGGAACACCCAGAGAAAACACTCGCAGTCACAGGGAGAATGTACACACTCCATACAGAGAGCGTGGATAGTCAGGTTCGAATCTGGGTCTCTGCTGCTGTAACGCAACAACTCTATGCTGTGCCACTGTGTCATCCACACTCTGTGTGGATCTCCTGGTGCTGACCATTTTAACTCTTTCTGGTGCTCCACCTGGATTTGCATCCATTACACCCTTTCCCCCTCCCCCATCCTCTCCCACCAATATTCCTTCCTCTGGTTTTGCAATTTGTGCCTCTTCTATCTGTATCTCACACATATTTTGTCTTTTCCTCTCTGGCTTTTGTCCAACCATCTGACAATCAACCCCCTCCCCACCAGTATCCACTAACCACCTGCCCACATCTCTCTTCCAGCTTTCTCCCACCTGCCCCACCGCAATCAATCTGAATGAAGGGTCCAGATGCGAAATGTCACCTACCCATGTTGTGCAGAGACGCTGCCTGACCCTCTGAGTTACTCCAGCACTTTATGTCTTTCTTTGTAAACCAGCATCTGCAGTTCCTTGTGTCCTTAGATGAAACTAGTGCTTTTAATATGTGTTCAAAGGAGGGAATAAAGTGTCAGAATGGTGAACCCTGAGCTGGTTCTCTACCTCAATTTGTCAAGCCATCTCTGTCGGTTTGGCTCTAGGTGACCCCAGTAGCCTGCACACTATTGACTCAACTGTCCCCTGAAGAGGGCCAGTAAGGCTCTCATTTGTACTAAAGAATGAGATGTAAATGTCTGCTTTGTGAATGATGTCCAAGGGGCCCTTCCTTGCTGCCAGTTGATGTTTAATATAGAGATACAGCGTGGAAACAGGCCCGTCGGCCCACTGAGTCCACACTGACCAGGGAGCTCAGCACACCAACACTACCCTACACACACTAGGGATAATTTACATTTAAACCAAGCCAATTAACCTACAAACCTGTATGTCTTTGGAGTGTGGGAGGACCCCGATGATCTCGGAGAAAACCCACGCAGGAGAACGTACAGACAAGCACCCGTAGTCGGGATCGAACCCGGGTCTCTGGCGCTGTGAGGCAGTAGCTCTACTGCTGTGCCACCGTGCCACCCACCTTGTCACCGTCTCTTGCTCATTCGGAGTGAGAGCTGTTTTGATCATGATTGTGATCATGCAAAGGGGCAAGAACAATAGCAAAAGTGTTTATTTTATGATAGGAGCTTTAAAGAACTATGGAGAGGAGACATATGAAGTGTATACAATTATGAGAGCCCAGGATGGAGTGTCGACTCCAGGAAGTGAAGCAGTACACACACCCCAGTCTACATTGATGGCGCCAAAGTAGAGATGGTTGGAAGCTTCAAGATCCTCGGAATAAATATCACCAGCAATTTGTCCATTGGAACGACGGCCAAGAAAGCACATCAATGTCTCTACTTCCCAAGAAGGCTTTGGCAGTTCGGCATCACCCCAACAACTGTCACAGATGTGCCTGAGCAAGCATTCTAACGGGATGCATCGCAACCTGGTTTGGGAACAGCTCCATGCAAAACCACAAGAAATTGCAGAGATTGTGGACGTAGCCCAGACCATCACACAAACAAGCCTCCCTTCCATTGACTCTATCTACACTTCACACTGCCTCAGCAAGGCTGCCAACATGATCAAGGACCTGACCTACCCCAGTCACTCCCTCTTCTCCCCAACCCAGGATTTTGTTTTTCATCCAAAGGGTGCTGGGGATGTGGAACTCACTGCATGAAAGAGTGGAAGAGGCTGCAATCCTCAGTGCACGTTATACCTGGATTCAGACTTGAAAATTCACGGCCTGTAAGCTACCATCCAATGCCAAAAGGCGGGATTTACTTAGGGAGCCCTATGCTAGTCAGCATACAGATGAGAGGCTGAATGGCCTCTGGTGTGAATTTTTGATGATTTTATGATTGTGAATATCTTGTGAATCAAAAGCAGGGAGAGGATTTCTGTATGAACTGTATTTAAACCACATGCACACACAGGAGTTCTTCATCACTTGTATGCCCTATTGCAGAATCTCGTCAAGAAAAGCAGGGCTGCTAATTAGTGGAATACATCACTATACTCTGTGTTATTGATCTTCAGAGAGAAAAAATACATGCTGACATCTAATAGTTCATTTGGCTGATGTCATAGATGTCAATTAATTCTCATCCTTTCTTACATATCTTGTGTTTAGTGGGGGAGTGGGATGGGGAGAGGTGACAAGTGGGGGAGCAGGGAGATAGAGGGAGAGGAGGGGGGTAGGAAGGGGAGAGGGGTTATGGAGGGAGTGACTGAGGGTAGGGGAAAGGAGAGGGAGGGAGAGGTGAGGGAGGTAGTGGAGAGGGGAGGAGGAGAGGGAAAAGAAGAGGGAGGGTGAAGAGGAGGGGGAGGGAGTGCTGGGGATGAGGGGAAATGAGTCGCGCCTGCACAGTTGGGGGCTATGGATGAGTGGTGGAATATTGCGTTGGGGGAACGGGTGAGTGGCGGAATATTGCGTTGGGGGAATGGGGCCCAACGGGTCCCACTTGGCCTAGTGTATTATAAAAACCTTCCAAGTGTGTAGGAAAAAAACATTCACATAAACATTAGTTCACACTTGGAACTCTTGCTTCACTGAGAAAATGTGGTGATAATCACTCCATGCTGTCAGGACATAAACAAATTCTTCTTAATCAACTTTTGACAGAGAATGCAAGAGATCACAATAGAAGGCATCATATCTACTTCAAGTGTCCAGATCCACATTGAAAAATAAATCTGCTGAATCCTCCCACAATTTAAGAAACTTTTATTTTCCAATCTAGCATATACTACCATCACAATCAAGTACGGGATTTTGAGATTTTCATTTGACAGTCAGATCTGCATGATGAGGCATATCAAGCTATTGAAAGAACTGTATCAACAAGACAATTAAAATACCTGTTTTGTTCACTAACAATGCAGCCACGCACTCTTGTACACTGAAGGTTTGACAAAGTAATCATGGCATACACGGAAAGTTAGTTACAGGTGTTATGTGGCTGAAAATGCCTTCCATTCAACACAGCGAATATAACGTGGGTGAACTGTCGGCTGAGTGAATACGATGTTTAGAATTTTTCATTCTGAGGATAATATAATGCACTGCAGGTGTAATGCTGGTGTAATAATCCAGACTTGACTAAAACCTGTTTATTTCCAACTTGTTAAAGTTCTGATGAAACTACATTTACCCCACTACACGCAGTGGTAGAGTTGCTGCATTACAGCGCAAGCAGCGGCGGAGACCCGGGTTCGATCCCGACCACGGACGCTTGTCTTCATGGAGTTTGTACGTTCTCCCCGTGACCGCGATGGTTTTCTCCAAGATCTTCGATTTCTTCCCACACTCCAAAGATGTACAGGTCTTGGTATAAGTGTCAATTGTCCCTAGTGTGTGTAGAATAGTGTTAATGCACGGGGATCGCTGGTCGGCGCGGACTCGGTGGGCCGAAGGGCCTGTTTCCGTGCTGTATCTCTAAAACTAAAATTAAACCCCAAAATTTTCGACTATTGAAATCGGCCTTGCTGAGTATTTTCCAGCATCTTCAGGCTTCCAGCATGCATGGCATCTTATTTTGGTCGATTCTATTTCAGAAGCCTGAATAATTATCCAGAGAACCAGAGTTCAATTCTTGAAAACATTTAATTCATCTTTTTAATAACTAACTGGTAAATTAAATGACGATACCACAAAAAGCTGCCATAAAATTATTGGATTGTGACAAAGACGCAGCTCTTAAGGTCTCAAATAAACTTACCACTCTTTGCGGACTGCCCTATATGTGACCCCTATTAGCTGCCCTCTTCAGAGACGTAATGAGCAAGTGCTTCACTATTACTTTGGAAAACCCATATTGCCAGATCCTCGGAATGAATGTTAAAATAAATAAGACACTTAATTATAAAAATGGGACAATGGATTCAAACTCAAACAGCACAGAAATGGACACCTTGCCCCAGCATGCTCATACTGAGCTTTTTGCCCATTTTCACTGATCATATTTGACTGTAATTGGGCCGTATACTTCTGAAGAAGGGTCTCGAACTGAAACGTCACCCATCTCTTCTCTCCAGAGATGCTGCCTGTCCCACTGAGTTACTCCAGCATTTAGTGTCTACCTTCAGTGTAAACCACCAGCTGTTCCTTCCTCCATATTCTTTCTATGCCTTGCCCGCTTGTGTTTGTCAAAATGCTCCTTAAACATAATAATTGTTTCTGATGCCCCCACCTTCTCTGGCAGCGAGTTCCATATAACAACCTCTCTCTGTGTGAAAAACATGCCCCTCACGTCTCCTTTAAAACTCCTTCCTCTCATCCAATGCCTATGCTCCCTTATTTTTGATAACCTTATGATGGAAAAATATTTTGACTATCCACCTTATCCTTACCTCTCATGATCTTATTCTATCAGGTCACCCTTCAGCCTCCTTCATTCCAGGGGAAATAAAACCAGCTGATCTAATCTCTCCCCTAACTGAAGTTCTCCATTCCAGGCAATATCCTAGTGGAAAACTACTGGAGTAGGTCAGCGACACAGGCAGCATCTGTGGAGACAGAGGACGTTTTGGCTTGGGACCCTTCGTCAGCTTTTAGTCCATCTCAATAAGGGAGTCAGACATTTTTTACCATGGAAAAAAGGATCTGATAGTCTATCGTACCTATGCCTCTCATAATTTTATGTCTCTCTTTCAGGTGTCGCCTCTATCACCAATGTTCCAGAGAAAACAAACCATGTTTTTCCAACCACTGCTTATAGCTAATACCCACTTCTAATCTAGGCAGCATTCTGGTAAATCTCTTGTGCACCCTATAAAACCTCCATATCCTTCCTGTAATGAGGCGACCAGAACTGCACACAATACTCAAAATGTGGCCAAACATAAGTCCTATAAGGTACACAAAATTGCTGGGGAAACTCAGCGGGTGCAGCAGCATCTATGGAGCGAAGGAAATAGGCGATGTTTCGGGCCGAAACCCTTCTTCAGACTGATGGGGAGTGGGGGGGGGAGAAGGAAGGAAAAGGGGAGGAGGAGGAGGAGCCCGAGGGCGGGCGGATGGGAGGGTGGGAGGAGACAGCTAGAGGGTTAAGGAAGGGGAGGAGACAGCAAGGGCTAGCAAAATTGGGAGAATTCAATGTTAATGCCATCCGGACGCATTATGCCGGGGAGACTAAGCGTAGGTTGGGCGATCGTTTCGCCGAACACCTCCGCTCAGTCCGCAATAACCTACCTGAACTCCCGGTGGCTCAGCACTTCAACTCCCCCTCCCATTCCCAATCCGACCTCTCTGTCCTGGGTCTCCTCCATTGCCAGAGTGAGCAACAGCGGTCTCCTCCCCTTCCTTAACCCTCTAGCTGTCTTCTCCCACCCTCCCATCCGCCCGCCCTCGGGCTCCTCCTCCTCCTCCCCTTTTCCTTCCTTCTCCCCCCCGCACCTCCCATCAGTCTGAAGAAGGGTTTCAGCCCGAAACGTCGCCTATTTCCTTCGCTCCATAGATGCTGCTGCACCCGCTGAGTTTCCCCAGCAATTTTGTGTACCTTCGATATTCCAGCATCTGCAGTTCCTTTTTGAACACCATAAGTCCTATAAGGTTGTGACATGACTTCCGGATTCTTATGCCCCTGTCCCACTTAGGAATCCTGAACGGAAACCTCTGGAGAGTTTGCGCTCCACCCAAGGTTTTGTGCGGTTCCCGGAGGTCTTTGTCAGTCTCCCTACCTGCTTCCACTACCTGCAACCTCCGGCAACCACCTGCAACCTCCGGGAACCGCACGGAAACCTGACAAATGAAGGCAAGCAATCATAAGTCTTCTTTACAACTTTATCTACTTCCAATGCAACTTTCAAGGTGCAATGGACTTGGACCGTAAGATCCCTCTGTACATCAATGCTTTTAAGGACCTTACACTATCAATCACATTGAGGTTGTAGGTGTTAGGGTACCTGTCTGCGAAGTTGCCTCGTCTTCTCGCACATGTTTTCAATGGCAGAGTTCACAGCATCACTTCGTTCTTTATAACCAGCCTGAAAATAAAACATAGCATAATCAAAAGTAAGCCAGGACTCAATAGAGAATTGAAGCGTATATTAAATTGACCTTCAGATTTAGATGATACGGTGTACTCTACCAGTACAACCAGAGCTGTTTTACTGCAAAATATCACAGTGATGTTACTGGCAAAAGCTGTTTGGACTGTGAAATCTCGGGAGGCAGAACCACATGAAACATTTGTTTTCTTATGAAAACACTCCATTTGGTTTGCACTCTCAGCGGGTGATACATCACTTTGGATTTATGTTGTGCCTGGGATAGAGTCAGTCACTCAATAGATGGATCTTTTATCTTGACTCAAGTCGGAGCCAAAAGTGGAGTAAAGGCTCAGGAAGACATTGTAAAATGTTGCAGCACTGGGCCTGCAGTGCAGTACCAAAGACTTAATTGTTAAATTGTAAATCTCCAACCAAATCGTCTGATAAACTCTGGACATTGTGGGGCCAGGGATGATGCTGGGTTGACAATGACAGTAAGGTAAACTCACGTGATACGCTTCATTTATAGTGAATGATAATAGTGTCGAGAAGGTCTGAGTCCGCATGGGGACGCAGTCGTTTGTCGTCAGTGTGCATAGGAGGAGCGCTGCTCATCTTGGCTTTGTCCCAGCAACTGAGTCGTGGCCTCAAAGGAGGCAATGGCTGCCTTGGGCTTGTCCTGGCGGCTCAATCCAGGACGGGACTCTGGCATTCACGGACTTGTCATGCTCTCAGTTTTGGCCTTGATAAGTAGGAGGTGGCTGTCTTGGGCTTGTCCTGGTGACTTAGTCTTCCTCCAAGCCTGCAAAGCTGGTTGGGTGGTGCCCCACTTTCTCTCCCTTTCTCTCTCTCTCTCTTCTTTCTTGAGGAAAAACTTTTTCAGCCAGAGGGTTGTGAATCTGTGGAATTCTCTGCCACAGAAGGCAGTGGAGGCCAATTCACTGGATGTTTTCAAGAGAGAGTTATATTTATCTCTTAGGGCTAATGGCATCAAGAGATATGGGGAGAAAGCAGGAACGGGGCACTGATTCTGGACTATCTCTGACTGCCTACCGGAATGGTGGTGCTGGCTCAATGGGCCGAATGGCCTACTCCGGCATCTACTTTCTATGTTTCTATCGTTCTTCCCCTTTCTTAAACTTTCTTCCTCTTCCCTTTTCCTCCTCTGGCTGGAATTACCTAGGTTTTTAAGGAGGAGGTTGTCGAGCTTCAGGTGGGCCAGTCCAATAACAACTAACTGGGCACAGCTGTTGCTCCTTTGCCTGTGGCCTCAGTTCAGCCTGGAGCTCAGTCCAGGGCGCTGCAGTTTTCCAGTGGCCAGGCGCCGTTCCTGGTGCTGATTGTTGGCTTCTCCTGGCCCGTCTGCCGGTGACGGGGATCGGAGCGCTACATTGAGTGAGGAGGCGCTGTCACAACATGTAAGCAGCTTTGATGAGTATCAAAGTCCAGTTCGATCAGTGAGGGGAAGTTGGACTGGTGGGGGCCAGCATGGATCTGATGGGCCTCCCAGTGTATCTTATTAGAAAGAGACAAGTAAGAAAGAGCAAAAACCACCACCCAACAAGATTCCAGTCCCACACAGTACGACAGCAGGATGTTTCCACGCATGAGAAGTCTCCTGCTTTGGAACGATATCAGCGGTTGTGGTGACCATTGAGTGAACTCGGATCTTGCCTCCTTTCAGTCACTGTGTTCAGTTCTGGGCACCGTGTTATAGGAAAGATATTGTCAAGCTTGAAAGGGTTCAGAGAAGATTTATGAGGATGTTGCCAGGACTAGAGGGTCTGAGCTATAGGGAGAGGTTGAGTAGGCTGGGGCTCTATTCCTTGTAGCGCAGGAGGATGAGGGGTGATCCTATGGAGGTGTATAAGATCATGAGAGGAATAAATCGGGTAGAGGCACAGAATCTCTTGCCCAGAGTAGGGGAATCGAGGGCCAGAGGACATAGGTTCAAGGTAAAAGGGAAAAGATTTAATAGGATTTGATTAGTGCATCAGTTCAGAATTCATCCAGAGACTTCATCCATGCCATGTACACAGATCTGATTTTTGCCACCGAAATGTATGGGACAGAGCCAAATGCAATGGGGAGATGTGCTCAGGTGGAACTTTGTTTGCATGTTCAAAATGAGTAATAGAGGAATTGAGTTCATTCAGTAGATACTGTATGCGTGGTTGACAAGGATTGCCCTCAATTTCAGCTTATAGGCTGTGATTGTATGCAGGCCCGACCACGGCTGCCTGGCATTTCACTGTAGCAGGCCTGTGGAATGCAACATTTGTGACAGGGTCTAACCTGGTCTCTATAGGACTGAACATAGCACCGGAGCCAGAGATAGCCACAAAATGGTGAAGTAACTCAGCGGGTCAGGCAACATCTCTGGAGAAGAAAAATATGGGATGTTTCGGGTCGGAACTCTTCTTCAGACTGAAAATAGAAGGGGGGGAGGTGAGAAAATGCCGGAACATATCAGGACCGGCAACAGGCGACCTCAGGATGGGTGGGAAGGTGTGATAACAAAAGGGATACAAGGATGTGAACAGTGGAACTGGTAGGATGACTGGGGTGGGAGAGGAAGGGAGAGAGGTGAGGAGGGAGATGCAGAAGTTACATGAAATTAGAGAAATCAATGTTCATACTGTTGGGTTGTAAGCTGAGTCTAGCCTGAAGAATTATTTTCTCACTTTCTTCATTTTAACCCCATTCCTGGTAAAACTCTGTATTTCATTCACCTTTCTGACAATGTTTTGAATTTGTTCTCTGACTTTTGTGATTTGTTTCCAGGAACATTCAAACCTCTTTGCTTCTCCACTTTTGTCTCTCAACTCAGCACACCGCCTGATTTTTCTACCTCCGATCCAAAATTGATGACCTAACAGGTCCCCACCATTAAACCCATTCCGCAATCTGAAATTGGCTCACTGCCTCCAGGGTAACCAAGGACATAGAATAGAAACTGCCTTGCCAGTTTCACTCACATTCTCAAGGACAAATAATAAACAGCATTTAGCAAATGATTCCCCCATTCATTTGAAATTTCTTTCCTCCATATTAACTGCCTCTACTGACGCAGCAGATGGAAAAATTCAAGGATATATGTTCAGACACAAAACACTCAACGATGGTCATTTGGGCTGCAGTAGCATCACTGCCTACCTGTTAGATAAATAATAAATAAAAAATATACAAGATGTACCTCAATATATTTCCCTATATTTACCACAGGCAGTGAGTGACAAACACTTATGGTGGAATATAACATTGGTTAAATTTTCATACTAAAGCCTATCCGAGAGGAGCTGTGGCTCAATGACTGAGTCCGAGCTTTGTCGACTTCAAGCTTCATTCCAAATACAAACTCACTGACCCTCCAGTGCAGTGCTGAAGGGGTGTGACACTGGACTAGATGCTGCTTTTGGAAGGGATGGCTTCTCTCTCAGATGATTGTAAAATATCCCATGGCATCTGTTATGTTAAACGGCAGTGCAGGGGTGCTAAACATAGGGCTGCTACCCTGCAGCACTAAAGAGTTCAGTCCTCACCTCCAGTACTGCCACTGTGGAGTTTGCAGGTCATCCCTGTGACAGGATGGGTGCTGTAAACTGTCCCTTGTATTTAGGTGAGAGGTAGAAATCGGGTTGGGAGGGAGGATGCGGGGAGAATAAATGTGTTTAGTGTAGGATTTGCTTAAAGGTAGGGTGCCTGATGGTTGACATGGACTCGGAGGAATAAAGGCCCCATTCCATGCTGTGTCTTTCTATGACTATCTAAACATGGGAGTTATCCTGGTACATCACGGTGGGCAATGCCTACCCCCTCAATCAACGTCACACAGCCAGGATCACAACTTTGATGTTGTGCATCAAACGGGGTGGCACAGTGGCGTAGCAGTAGAGCCACTAGCTTACATCGCCAGAGACACATGTTCGATCCTGACTATGGATGCTTGTCTGTTTGCACCTTCTCCCTGTGACTTGCGTCGGTTGATCTTTGAATTCCTCCCACACTCCAAAGGCCCACAGGTTTGTAGGTTAATTGCCTTGGTTTAAATGTTACAAATAAATTGTCCCTAGTGTGTGTAGGATAGTGTTAATGTGGGATCGCTGGTCAGTGCAGACTCGGTGGGCCGAAGGGCCCGTTTCTGCGCTGTATCTCTAAACTAAACTTTTCTGGAAGCGGGCCATGTCCAGATTGGCTGGTGTTTTATTTTTATTTACTAACAACTACATTTCAAAAGGAGCAGAATTTCATCAGCTGTAAAGCACCATGATCAAGAAACAGCAACATGAATGTGAGTTCCCGCTTAAGCACACTGGCAGCCTTCAAAGAAAATACAGGCCCTCCCCAGGCCCTCCAATTTGTGTACATCTCGTACATACGCTCAAATGTTTGGGAATGGATTTTCCAGCTGCTGTAGAGCTGCAGGCTTCTACTGTCATGTGGGAACTGTGTCCATGGCAGTAGAGCTGCTTGCCTGGGTTAATTGGCTTTGGTAAAATTGTAAATTGTCCCTAGTGTGCAGGGTAGTGTCACTGTACGAGGTTACGGGTTGATCGGTGGTCAGCGCGGACTCGGTGGGCAGAAGGGCCTGTTTCTGCGTTGTATGTCTAAAGTCCAGTGCTGGAGTAACTCAGTGAGTCAAGCACCATTTCACGAGAGCCTAGATAGAATCTTATTTTTAGAAAAGTTGATTCATATAAAGTTAGTCTTTTTCTTCTCCAATCGCACAAAACATTAAAAAATGACATGGTTTAAATTATGGTTTTTGTAGACAAACTAATAAAATCATTTAGAGTCATAGAGTGATACAGTGTGGAGACAGGCCCTTTGGCCCAACTTGCTCACACCAGCCAACATGTTCCAGCTACACTAGTCCCACCTGCCCGCATTTGGTCCACATCCCTCCACACCTGTCCTATCCATGTATCTGTCTAACTATTTCTTAAATGTTGGGATAGTCCCTGCCTCAATTACCTCCTCTGGCAGCTTGTTCCATAAACCCACCACCCCATGTGTGAAGTAGAATTTGAAATAGATTTGGAAAAATGGGTGAAAAGGAAGCATATAAAAGGATCTGTGTGAGGAGCTGAGGAAAGAAGAGGACCAAATGCGACAGGGTTAACGATCCCAAGCATTGATTCTAAAATTAGCATTATAGCATTTGTACGGGCGGCAATTAGTATCTAACTTAACTTAATGAATCATGTCCTGGCACACACACAATTAAAATATCTGCTGATCCCTTTCAAGCAAGAGTGCAAATGTGTGCGTGTGCCTGCTGGGGAAAGTGTGCAAAGTAAACAGTTACAGTATATGAAACAGTTTGCGATACCATCATATTAAACCACACCGACGCTGCTGATTCTCAATTGCTGAAATGCTCAGGATTATCAACATCTATCTTCTATCTATCTATATAATATTAAAACTCTGTGGCTGGCTGGCTGGCTGGCTGTATGTGTTTCTGACTTGTGGCTGCCAGCCTTTGATTCGTTGCTACGCCGACGTCAAACCCAGAAACGCCGAGTTTTTTTCCATTTCGGTAGAGATTTCACTTTTCATTCCAAGTATCCACTCCTCATTAAATTTCATCGTGTTTATGTACACATCTATATTACTAAAACTCTGTTCTTGACCGGTTTTGGCTTTCTGTGCTGCGGTTTCCGAGAGTACGCCGCCACCTACGGCCGTCATTTTTGGCCACCTCGCTCAGAGCCCCCCTCCGCCGCGTGTGTGCCGAGGATTTTTCCCGTCGATGAAAATTGACAGAGATATTAATGTCTTTACACCATTCCCCATTCTCTCTGCTGCCCCTGCTGGAGGGAGGGGGAGCGACTATAAAACCAGGAAGTGGTGTGCCTCAATCAGTCTCTGCAAGTGGTGTGCCTCAATCAGTCTCTGCAAGTGGTGTGCCTCAATCAGAGCTTTGAATGACACTGACAAATGTCTACAGCACTGTGAGTACCCTTAATTTGGTTTGAAAATGAAAATATGGTTAGAGGTAAAAAAGCACTGCCTGCAAATAGTTGGGGTTGAAGTAAAAAGGCACTCTCTCTTCCCCCCCCCCCCTCCCCCCCCCCTCCCTCTCCTCCCCCCCCCCCTCCCTCCCCTCCCCCCCCCCTCTCTCTCCTCCCCCCCTCCCTTTCCTCTCCCCCTCACTTTCCTCTCCTCTCCCCCCCCCTCCTCTCCCCCCCTCCTCTCCCCCCCTCTCCTCTTCCCCCCTCCTCTCCCTATCCTCTCACCCCCCTCTCCTCTCCCCCCCTCTCCTTTCACCCCCCTCTCCTCTCCCCCTCTCCTCTCCCCCCCCCCCCCCTCTCCTCCCCCTCTCCTCTTTCCCCCCCTCTCCTCTTTCCCCCCTCTCCTCTTTCCCCCCTCTCTTCTCCCCCCTCTCTTCTCCCCCCTTCTCCTCTCCCCCCCCCCTCCTCTCCCCCCCCCTCTCCCCCCCTTCTCTCCCCCCCCTCTCCCCCCCTCTCTCCCCCCCCCTCCTCCCCCCTCTCATCCTCCCCCCTCTCTCCTCCCCCCCCTCTCTCCTCCCCCCCTCTCTCCTCCCCCCCCTCTCTCCTCCCCCCCTCTCTCCTGCCCCCCCTCTCTCCTCCCCCCCTCTCTCCTCCCCCCCCTCTCTCCCCCCCCTCTCTCCTCCCCCCCTCTCGTCCTCCCCCCCCTCCTCCCCCTCTCTCCTCCCCCCTCTCTCCTCCCCCCTCTCTCCTCCCCCCCTCTCCCCTCCCCCCCCTCTCTCCTCCCCCCCTCTCTCCTCCCCCCCTCTCTCCTCCCCCCACTTGGGCTAGCTTTTAATAAAATCCTTCACCCCCCCCCCCACTCACTCATTTTGTCGCCTCCTGCCGGCCAGCGACCATAACGGCTGCTGGCGCCCGCCTCTCGCCTCAAAGACGCCATTTAAAAACAGCCGCACTGCTGAGTGCTGGAATCTTATGTTCGGGAATGGCTTGAGTTGGAGGACCACGTCTCCCGTGGGGGCTACGGGTAGGGAACGGCTGCATTGGGGGAGCAGACCTAACGGGTCTGCACTTGGTCTAGTTACAATTAAAACACAAAGTATTTGTGCTATAACACCAGGATCAGTGCTCAAGCAAGAAAACCAAGCCCAAAGCCAAAGTACTACCTAAACTGATCATACCAACTTATGTTAAGGACAAAAATCAGCCACCTACATGTTAACAAACACATTAAAATAAAAGCTGATTGTGTAGATGCAAGTACAGTATATCATTGGGATTATCAAATGGGCTCCTCCCTTCCCTGGTGTTTCATTGAGTTAGGCCCACGCCACCTCAGGAAGGCTCAACAGTTAGTACTGGCATCCCAGAACAACCCGCCTCAATACCTGCTCTCACCACCTACACTACCAGTGTCTACTCAATAAAGGAAACTCACTCGAGCAAATGCTGAACACTCACATCCTATCTTCCACTTATCCTAACCCATCATTAGACTCGAGACGCCACAAATATCTACCTTGCATTAAACGGGGTTACACTTACACAGAATACACTTACAAAGAAATGCACATATCGCATGTTATCCATTTCCTTTCTGCCCCCAACTGACACTATTTCTTCTCCACCATATCCACGTACTGCCTTCCTCTGCTGCCTCAGACATCTCCATGCCACAGTCGTTAAAGGAACATCAATATTATGTTAACTATCAATTAATTTGTGCCGAGTTTTATTGTTCATTCTTGCAACATTCTTGGGCCCACAGCATGGTGAAACAACCCAAAGATGTCCCCAGCGATGATTCTGCTGCCTGGACTGGAGCAGATTTGTAATATCCAGCAGTGTGAGTCTTAAGTTTGTTATAGGTGAAGTGGATGGAAAGACGGAGAATGATAAAGGGGAAGTAGAAGAGGAGGAGAAGGCAAATAGGATTAGTATAGATGAGTACTTAGTTTTTGGCACGGACACGGTTGGCTAAAGACACTGTTTCCATGTTATATAATTCTATCAATCCAGGTTATAGATTATACAAACAGCGATAATCAGCATGCCTTGTTCCTTTACAGCCTGACTTAACCATATTGCTCTGGTGTGCATAATATTCCCACATTGTGCTCCCTTCAGCAGGTACCAAAGGCTGGAAAACCCACCTTGATGATTAAAATCGAGTTCCCACCACTTCTATGGCGTAAGAGTAAAGACTTTGGGTTCTGCACCAAGCTGTGTGAGTGAGCGTGATTTTGATGCACAAAAATCTATCTAGGTCTGGAGCCGGATTCCTCCTGTTTCTCTGGATCGCTCATCGATGTGTCAGTTATTTCATTGTGCCTTATTTTGTAGCGACAAGCATGGCAAGAACATTTCCACCTGCCGTAATTCAGTTTAGTTTATTGTCACGTGTACCGAGGTGCAATTAAAAGCTTTTTTGTTGTGTGCCATCCAGTCAGCAGAAAGACAATATATGATTCCAATAGAGCCATTTACAGTGTAAAGATACATGATATGGGAATAATGCTTAAGAAGGAATTGCAGATGCTAGAAATATCAAAGGTAGATAAATATGCTGGAGAAACTCACCGGGTGAGGCAGCATCTATGGAGCGAAGGAAAAGGTGGCGTTTCGGGTCGAGACCCTTCTTCATACCGGAATAACGTTTAGTGCAAAGTAAAGCATGCAAATAAACCTTTCCTTCAAAATAAAGGCAGAGACACAGTGGAAACTCGTGGTAGCCAGTGTGCCGTGCCAATGCAATCAACATAGAAACATAGAAAATAGGTGTACGAGTAGACCATTCGGTCACTCGAGCCAGCACTGCCATTCAATATGATCATGTCTGATCACCCAAAATCAGTAGCCCATTCCTGCTTTTTCCCCCATATCCCTTGATTCCTTTAGCCCTAAGAGCTAAATCTAATTCTCTCTTGAAAACATATAGTGAATTGGCCTCCACTGCCTTCTGTGGCAGAGAATTCCACAGATTCACAACTGGGTGAAAAAGTTTTTCCTCATCTCAGTCCTAAATGGCCTGCTCCTTATTCTGAAAATGTGACCCCCTGGTTCTGGACTCGCTCAACATCGGGAACATTTTTCTTGCAGCGTGGTCAGCATTGGCTAAAGGCTAACAGTACTTAAATGGGTAAAATGATTTTGCAAACAATTCCAAGTTAATGGCTTCAGGCCCTTTTTCATTACAATCTTTAGAAATATTCTAACAACCTGCGGCTGAAATCAAGATCAATAAAAGCTATCTGTGAGATTATTTTGTGTGCTTGCAAGTGGATTCACGGTTACGTTGCTTCCAATCCCGTTGGATCTGATAAAAGGCCGGTGCAAGAACTTAGCATAAGTCTGCACAATTTTTGCAATTGCCATAGAATCATGTTTAAATCATCCATCTCCTCCCTGAGCACCACTTGAAAAGGCAAAGGGCTTAATTCTGACCCCAGCATCAGTCAGCAGATCTGATAAAAACATACAAACAGATTCCAGCACGTCGCAACGACTGCACTTTCTTTCTGGGACTGACATTGCAAAGCAGAAAAGCAGCATTGCTTCAATAATGAACGGGAATAGGAACACTGTGGGTGGCACAGTGTCGCAGAGACCCGACTTCGATCCTGATTATGGGTACTGTCTGTACGGAGTTTGTACGTTTCGTTTAATTTAGAGATACTGCGCGGAACCAGGCCCTTTGGGTCACCGAGTCCACACCGACCAGTGATCCCTGCACATTAACACTACCCTACACATACTCGGGACATTTTTTTGTAATATTCATACCAAGCCAATTAACCTACAAACCTGTACGTCTTTGAAGTGTGCCAAGTCATCTCAAAGATCGAACAAAATGCTTGCAAACATATGCCAGCAACTGGAGATGGAAGATCAGTATATGGTTAGCACACAACAAAAGCTTCTCACTGTACCTCGTTACACACGACAATAAACTAAACAAGTGCTCTCTCGAGTTTAAAAAAAATCAAACTCGTGGTAAGCATGGAGAATGAAGGTAGCGGGTACATCAGAGCTCGGGGACGTCTCTTAGCGCTAACGGCAGGTACTCGGTGTAGATCAGTGCATGCTCCTTTAACATAGTGACCTCACCACTACTAACCACTCCCCATTGTCTCCTGTATAATTGTAGCTTCCCCACCTCCAGCTCGCTCTCTAGTTCCAGTGATGACCACGGACAGCTAGGGCATAATGTGTGTAGTGCCTTCAATAAAGATACTTAGTAAAAGACTTTGTGTGTCGAGCAAGACCTTTTACATGGTGTCAGTGCGGTAGACTTGCGTCTCCTGTTAATCGGCTTTATTTTATTATTTATTTATCCCAGTTGTGTCCCCACCTCAACATTTTACTAGGGCTAACTCGTGTCGTCGTCCCGACAAGCTCGTTTTTGACGCGGACATCGTGCACCGCTGGACTGTCTTCCAGCGCGACTATGAACACTACATCGCGATCGCTCATCCTGGTGCCACTCCTGTGGTACAGGCTCACCTACTCCTCAACCTGGCTGGTCCGGAGGCAATGGAACATTATGCATCGTTCGAGTTCGCCCCTCCGGAAGACCGCTACGACCCGGTATGTCTCATAGCCAAATTCACTGCCCTATGCGATGTACCCACCAATAACATTATTGAGCGTTTCAAGTTCTTCACAAGGCGTCAGGTTCCAGGTGAGCACATTGACGCTTTCATTGCCTCTTTGCGACATATGGCTCGGTGGTGCCGCCTTGAAGCGATTACACTGGACGAAATGATCAGGGACGTCCTGGTCAACGGTCTCCTAAACTCTAAGCTGCGTGAAGAGCTCCTGATCTATCGCTAAAGGATGCCATGCATTCCGCTCGCATGGCCTCTGCTGTTGGCTCCGTATCTCAACCGGTGTCCCAGGACATCAATTTCACCGGTACCACTGGCCGCCGGCGGATCGATAGCCCGCCACGCCGGTTCACCCCCTCTGCACCCGCTTGGAGTCCACACTGCGTGACATGGTGGCCACGGGCATCCTCAAGGAGGTGAGCGCTCCCACCCTGTGAGTCTCCACCATGGTCGTCGCTGCCAAGAAGGATGCGAGCGAGATCAGGATCTGCATCAACCCAAAAGACCTGAACCTTGCTATCCAACGCCCGCACTACCCCATGCGGACGGTGGAGGACGTCGCTGCACAGGTCGGTCCGGCCACAGTCTTCTCGGTCCTAGATGCCAAGAGCTCCTTTTGGCAGATCCCTCTGGATGAACGTTCCTCCTTCCTGACTACCTTTAGCACACCTTTCGGCAGGTTCCGTTTTCTCCACATGCCTTTTGGGATCAACTCAGCTAGCGAGGTTTTCCAGCGCACCATGGAACAGCTGTTTGCCGGGTTGCCGTGCGCTATCATTGTGGATGACATCCTGGTGTACGGGAGGGACGTCGCTGAGCACGACCTGCACCTCCGCAAAGTCGAGGACAGGGCTCGTGAGATCAATCTCAAACTTAACCCGAAGAAGTGTCGGTTCCGCGTTCAGGAAGTCACTTACGTAGGTCATGTTTTCACGGCCGGGGGACTAAAGCCAGACCCCCAGAAGACGGCAGCGGTCACCGAAATGCCCGCTCCCACCGACGTGCCCGGCCTGCAGCGCTTTCTGGGCATGGTCAACTACCTGGGGAAGTTCATACCCGACCTCAGCGAACTGAGTGCCCCCCTGAGGGAGCTGACCAAGAAGGACAATGCCTGGGTCTGGCTCCCGCACCACCAGTCGGCCTTCGTGGCCCTGAAGTCCAAGCTCGCACGCACCCCGACTTTAAAGTACTTTGACCTGAACAGGCCAATCGTCCTCACCTGCGATGCATCTCGGTTCGGCCTCGGTGCCTCCTGCCTGCAGCTCTATGACGACCAGCAGCTGCCTGTTTCCTATGCCTCTCGCACCATGACCCCTGCTGAGCAGCGCTACGCTCAGATCGAGAAGGAGCTCCTTGCCGTGGTGTTCGCATGCTCCAAATTCAAGGACTACATTCTGGGCAACTCCTTCACCATTGAAACTGACCACCAGCCGCTGGTCTCTATCTTGAACAAGCCTATCCACGCGGCCTCTTCACGTTTGCAGCGAATGATGCTGCAGCTCCAACGTTTCACGTTCGAAATTGTGTACCGCAAGGGCAAGGAAATGTTCGTGGCCGACACATTGTCCCGTGCGCCGCTCCCTTCCGTTGCCCGCCATCCATACGAATCGTCTGACCTGATGGTACTGAACGTTAACATTGTTCCCTCTTGGCAGATGCAGTCCCTGGTCAAACACACTGCCGCTGATCCTGCCCTGCAACAGCTTGAGGGCGTCATCCGCCGTGGCTGGCCTGTCCGACGCTCTTCCCTACCGGCTGGTGCCGTGCCCTACTTCCTGGTTCGGGACGAATTGGTGCTGCACAACTGCGTGGTGGTGAAGGGTCACAAGGTCGTGGTGCCGGCCGCTCTGCGGGATCATTACTTCCAAACCGCCCACAACGGCCACCCCGGGGTGGAAGCCACTTTGTCCCAGGCCCAAGCCCAGTTTTACTGGCCTGGCATGGTTCAGGACATCCGGGACAGGGTCTCCGCCTGTGCTGCCTGCAACAGTCTCCGGCCCCATCAACAGCGCCAACCTCTCATGCAGCAGCCGGCTCCCGAGTTGCCGTGGATGGCTGTCGCCACTGACATATTCGAATGGCGTGGCAAACACTTCCTGGTCCTGGTGGACTCCTACTCCAGCTGGTTCGAGGTGGACCAGCTGCCGTCCCTCACGTCTGCTGCCATCATCGGGAAGCTTCGCCGCCACTTTTCGACCTTTGGTTCCCCGGTGACTCTCCAATCCGACAACGGCAGCCAGTTTACCAGCGCGGAGTTCGGCGCCTTCACCACCCGATGGAACTTTCGCCACATCACCAGCAGCCCCGAGTACCCGCAAAGCAATGGCCTTGCAGAGCGCGCTGTCCGCAGCGCCAAGGAGCTGCTGGAACATTGTCGGCTTGCTCATTCTGACTTCTACCTTGCCCTCCTCAACCTCCGCAACATTTCCCGGGATCCCGCACTCGGTTCGCCTGCCCAGCGCCTCATGTCCCGCACCACTCGCCCTCCTCTCCCGGTCTCTCAGCAATCCCTAAAGCCCGCGGTCCGCAGCCCTGCCGCTGTCACGGAGCGCATCATCGAGAAGCAGGTCATCCAGAAGCGCTCCTTTGACAAATCATCCCGTCTCCTTCCCCGTCTGTTCCCAGGCCAGGTTGTCCGGATGAAGTCCACCTCCGGTCATCACCGGCTGGCCGTTGTCGTTGGCAATGCTGACACTCCCCGGTCATACCTGGTTGATTACGAGGGCACCGTGTACCGTCGGACACGCCAGCACCTGCTGCTTGTCAACGAGCCTGCTCCGCCCCCCGCAGACCCGTTTTCGCCGCCGATCTCTTCCCCACTGCCCGAAACTCCTCCTGCCCCTGTCACTCCTCGCATGCCCCGGACATTGCCCTCTCAGCTCTCTGTGCCCCGCACACACCAGCCTCCTTCTCCTGCCTCACCTGCAGGTGTACTTGTTTCGCCCCCCCCTTCTCCTCCTTCCCCTGTGCGCTCTTCACCCGGGTCTCCCATCTCTGTCCCTGCCCCCGTACCTGCAGCTCCTGCGGTTGAAGGGGAAGGCGGGTTGCGCACCCGCTCTGGGCGGTTGGTCAAGCCGCCTGTCCGGTACGGAGTGTGCGAGTAGTCTGTATCATGATTGTCTAACTGTTCCCTGCTTATGGTCTGATTCTAGCGTATGAGCCGTGGTCGCTTTTGTTTCCAAGAGGAAGGATGTAGATCAGTGCATGCTCCTTTAACATAGTGACCTCACCACTACTAACCACTCCCCATTGTCTCCTGTATAATTGTAGCTTCCCCACCTCCAGCTCGCTCTCTAGTTCCAGTGATGACCACGGACAGCTAGGGCATAATGTGTGTAGTGCCTTCAATAAAGATACTTAGTAAAAGACTTTGTGTGTCGAGCAAGTCCTTTTACACTCGGGAAGACTCGCTAATGGCAGGTAAGCACGGGAAGACTCGTGTAGATTTTTCAACATGATGAAAAATGTCCATGAGAGCCCCGAGTACCGACAAGTGGCCATTACCGTAAATCTCCGAGTTCGAATCAGGGCAAACTCGGGAGAACTCTTGGAATGAACTCGTACCGTGGGACAGGGGTTTAAAGGTGCTGCAATATGACTGTCGTCAACAAAATTTGATACACCAGTTCTCATAAGGGGAGACAAATGATAAAACCCTTGGCTACATAACTACGTCATGGGGACCTTCCAAAGGAGAAAGCAGTCAAATTGCAGAAAGGTTTAATGAGGAAACTCCAATGCCCGTAGCATCTGAAGGGTTGATGATGGGTGGTGGATCACTGATAATCAGAGATGTGCAAGAGATGATGAAATTAACAGAATCCAGGTGCTCAGTTTTGATATTCCTTGAACAGGACTGCTCAATTTCTGAAGGGAATTATAGATAATCACTCAACAGGAAGAAATAAGCATCTTACCTAAGGCATTTCTCGAGATTACTTTAAGATCTGACTGATAAAGATTTTTAATTTGGCTTTCCAGTTTAGTGGTTAACAATTCTACCGACAGTTCAGTAAAAAAAGTAGCATTGAAAAGTTAAAATGTGAATTATCAATATTTTTTGTTCTAATGTGAAATAGAATGAACATCCTTGTCTCCCAATGATGGTTTATTTTGAAGAGCTGATTGAGGCAATCCCTATCAATCTGATCTTTCAACATTAGATGAGAATATGAAAGGAAAATATAAACACAAAGAATTGCAGATGCTGGTTTACCAAAAAAAAACGCAGCGCTGGACTATCTCAGCAGTTTAGGCAACAACTCTGGAGAACATGGATAAATTATGTTTTGTGTTGGGACTCTTCTACAGACTGATTGTAGTTGGGGTGGGGGGGGAGAAAACAGGTTGGCAGATGGTTGGACAATGGCCAGAGATAAAAAGACAACAAGTGTGAGATGAGATATGGATAGAAGAGGCATGAAATATGAAGCCAGAAGAAGGAATATAGTTGGAAGGAATGGGAGGAAGTTAGGGGGGCGATTAGGTTTGAAGGTTAGTTACCAAAAATCTCCCGGTTGCAAACTATTTTAGCTCCTCTAACCATTCCCGTACTAAACTTTCCATCCTGGGCCTTTTTAGCTTCCAAGTGGAATATGAGGTGCTGTTCCTCGAGTTTGCATGTGGCAATGATAAAGGCCCAGGATGGAAAGGTCAGGGTGGGAATGGTTAGAGGAGGTAAAATAGTTAGCAACTGGGAGATCCAGCAGATCTTGGTGGACCAGGCACAAGAGTTTGGCAAAATGGCCGCCCAGTCTACGCTCTACATTGGGTGGAAGGGAACTTCTATATCTACAGTAACTTGGTGCTATCTCAGATGGAAACATTTAATACATAGAAACATAGAAAATAGGTGCAGGAGGAGACCATTCGGCCCTTCAGGCCAGCACCGTCATTCATTGTGATCATGGCTGATAGTCCCCAATCAATAACCCGTGCCTGCCTTCTCCCCATATCCCTTTGATTCCACTAGCCCCAAGAGCTCTATCTAACTCTCTCTTAAATCCATCCAGTGATTTGGACTCCACTGCCCTCTATGGCAGGGAATTCCACAAATTCACAACTCTCTGGGTGAATTTTTTTTTCTCACCTCAGTCTTAAATGACCTCTCCTTTATTCTAAGACTGCGGCCCATGGTTTTGGACTCGCCCAACATTGGGACCATTTTTCCTGCATCTAGCTTGTCCAGTCCTTTTATAATTTTATATGTTTCTATAAGATCCCCCCTCATCTTTCTAAACTCCAGTGAATACAAGCCTAGTCTTTTCAACCTTTCCTCATATAACAGTCCCGCCATACCAGGGATCAATCTCGTGAACCTATGCTGCACTGCCTCAATCACAAGGATGTCCTTCCTCAAATTAGGAGACCAAAACTGTACACAATACTTTAGTTGTGGTCTTACCAGAGCCCAATACAACGGCACTACTTAACTACTCCTATACTGAAATCTTCTTGTTATGAAGGCCAAGAGGCCATTAGCTTTCTTCACTGCCTGCTGTACCTGCACGCCAACTTTCAGTGACTGGTGTACAAGGACACCCAGGTCGCGCTGTATCTCCCCCTTACCTAACCTAACCCCATTGAGATAATAATCTACCCCCTTATTGCAACATCCTAATTCTCAAACTACAATTCTTTTTATTACAAGTTACCCATATTTATTACGTTACCCATAAAGCTACAGCAAATAAGAATTTCATTGCTCCAGCCCCAGTGGATATGGTAACTGAACATTCTCAATACTCTTGACTCCTAGATTTTCTTTGGGTTATAGCTTACAGGGTATTACAATAAAAGACATTTAAAAGAATGGCGGATTTTAAATAACTGAGTAATTTCAAAGAGATGTTTCCATATCTCGTACCAAGGAACGCTGAAATGTTTCAAAGCTGAGAATTTTTCTTCTGTTCACACCTAGCCAGATCAGCTCAGTATTCGTAAATTAAATGGATTTAATTGATTAATTCCACTTAGCCTTGAAATTGTTTAAGTAAATGAATGAGAGTTTAAAGTGCATGTCATTACTTGGCGTGAATAATTTATTAATATGTGGCAAGGAAGAGATACAACTTGCGTTGCAAATCACTACAAATACTTAGACAACATTTGCCACTGGAGGTCTTCCAGAACATGACACTTACTGTCACCTCAAGCTTTCAGTGTTGCTAGATGTGAATTCATTTTATTGCACAAACACTGCCTAAAGTTAAGACTGATACTTCATGGCATAGGAGCCTTTTAACAACAAGATTTTATATATTCCTGCACAACCATTTCATTTCTTAATCCTTGAAGAATTTCTTAAAAAGAAGTAAACCGATTTGAGAGGTTGTTAAAAGATATTCTTTAAACCTGTTTTATTACGTTTCCTTTCATTTGTGGTTCCAAACAAGATATGACTCTATTAACTCTATCTCCTTTGTTCCACAGTGGAATTGATATCCACCCAACATTATAGCCACAGACAGGCAAATCTGCTCTCTCCATCACTGGGATTTCATAGATATCCAAAGAACTCCATTTTAGTAATTGGAAAAGTCAGCAGCAAAAGATTCTCTCACTAACACAATGATATGACATTCATCCACATTTTTGATAATCAATTTTTCAGGATTGGGTTTTGAACTTGCAGTGCCAACTTTTATTTCCCACCTCCAATTACTGTCCAAAAGGTGGTGGTGAGCAGAGGGATCTAGGAGTATCGGTACACCATTCCCTGAGAGTAGTGTTACGGGTGGATGGAGTGGTAAAGTAGGCTTTTGGTACATTGGTTTTCATCCCTCAGGGTGTTGAGTATAGAAGTTGGGTTGTTATGCTACAATTGTACAAGGCATTGGTGCGGCCGCATTTGAAGCACTGTGTTCAGTTTTGGCACCTGTGCTACAGGAAGGATGTGGTTAAACTGGAAAGAGTGCCCTGAAGATTTACGAGATCGTTGCCAGGACTCAAGGACCTGAGCTGTTGGGAAAGATAGATCAAGTTAGGACTTTATGCCTTGGAGCGCAGGAAGCTGAAGGGGGAATTTGTAGAGGTGTATAAAATCATGAGGAGGATAGGGTCTTTTTCGCAAGGTCGGGAAATCAAGAACCAGGGAGCATAGATTTAAGGTGAGAGGGTCAAGAATTAATAGGAACCTAAGGGGCAACTTTTCCACTCAGAGTGCAGTAGGTGTATGGATTGAGCTGCCAGTGGAAGTAGTTGAGGCAGGTACTATAAAAGTATTTAAAAGATACGTACAGGTACATGGATAGGAAGGGTTTGGTGGAATATCGGCCAAACGCGGGCAAATGGGACTAGCTTAGTTGGGGCATCTTGGTCGTCTTGGATGCGTTGGGCTGTTGCCCTGCTGCATCATTCTATGATTCTATCACTTCTCACTCACCTACACTCCCGTGACAACAAACACAGCTGATACAATCTCTCCTTGTAACTGAAGCCCTCCATTCTAAAGGGCTCATTTAATGGATTCAGAGTGGGGCACCAAAGGACATTAAAGACAAGGGCCTCCAAGTTAAAATTCCAATGGTGTCTGAAGGTCAGAGACATGTAATCGTGGGCACCGCACATTTGGTTGTGGATGTTTAAGGGCAGCCATGAACCCCACTGAGCCCATGTCATTAGCCAGCACTCTTGGAGAAGGGAATTGGGGGGAAAAACAAAGCTACCAGCATGTGGGATGTTGTGCAGGAGTGTGTGTGTGTAGGGGGGGGGGGGGGGGGGGGGGGGGGTGGCGAAGTGGTGGGGGGTGGTGGGGGTGGGGGGGGGGGGGGGGGGAGGGAAGGATAAGATATGAGAATCAGGGGGCATGTGCTAGAGAGCAGAATCAGTTTGAGATCAAATAGGAAATCAGGGACCAACCATATTAATGAGTGTGGAAATTAGCAGAACGGTTTGTGGGTGTCGGGCAGATGGTGGTTTTACAAAAATAGACATAAAGTATTGGAGTAACTCAGAGGGTCAGGCAACACCTCTGGGGAATATGGATAGTTAATGTTTTGAATCAAGACCCTTCTGCAGACTGATTGTGGTGGAGGAAATGGTGGAGGAAAGCTGCTTGCCGACATGAGTTATAGAGAGAGGTTGGATTGGCTGGGACTATTTTCTTTGGTACATAGGAAGCTGAGGGGTGACCTTATTGAAGTGCACAAGAATATGAGGAACATGTATAAAGTGAACACTCAAAGTCTTTTCCCCTGTGTAAAGGATTCTAAAACTAGAGGGAATATGCTTAAGGGGGAATGTTTTCACTCAGAGGGTAGTTCACATCAGAAAGCTGTGCGTAGAAGCTATAGAAGAGATACAATCAGAACTTTCAAAAGACATTTGAACAGATATATGGATAGGGTTTAGACGGATATAGGCGAAATTTCGACAATTGGGACTGAATCAGTACAGACAAAGCGGGGAATAGTGCCTGTTCCAAACTGTACAGCTCTATGACTCTATAAATAAGTTCTATAACAAATTAAAAATTAAAAATGATGTATGTGACACAGAAAGCCATTCAGACCATCATGCCCAACCTGACTAAAAATAGACTTTAGACCATTTCAATATGCCTTCACCTGATCCATAGCCCTACAGGCTTTGACTGAAACATTTTTAATGTAGTTTCTGCCTTCATCAGGCTACTAAGAATGAGGTTGCAGACGTCAACCACTCATTGCATGGAAACTATTTCCCCAGTTCCCTTTTAATCCATCTGATTTCATCCTCTTCGGTTCCAAAGAAAATAGACCCAGCTGAATGTGAAGTATTATGTACATCGCAATCTAGCAGTGGTGCACTCACAACTTCTGCAGTTCTACCATTGTTAACCCTGCTCTTCTATTATACTACACTTCACCCAATAGTGGCAAGTATCACACATCATCTCTCAACCATATTATATACTTAGTCCTGCTTCCTGCAGGATCCTAGAATATGCACTTTGTTTCTCTTAGCCTCTTAGTATTCTGTCATTTAACTCATATTCTCTACCTCATTTGTCCACTCCAAATGCATTGCACAGGAAATCAAGTGGAACAACAAAATTGCCCATAATGGCATTGCACTCAGGGAAAAAAATACTTTCAATTTTATTATGCTTAAAAAAAACAGTTTTATGCAATTGAATTTCTCGATTTGGCTGCTGGTGATAAATGAGGGATAAATATTAGTCAGGATTTCCCAATACTGCCTTGAAAACGTGCCATAGGAAATGTTATCGTCACAAGCTAAGAGACAAGCGTTTAGTTTAACATCTTATCTAAACTATGATTCTTCTGAGTATACACTTCATACCACGCTGGGTTTTTTTTCACTTTAGCATCGCGCTCCAGTCCAAACGCAAGATTTGACCCTATTACTTTCTGAGTAAGACCCGTGTCTCACAACTGAGGCAAGGCCTTTGTTCCAGTTGCTTCTGTGGGGAAAGCAAGAAAGTGAAATTGTACAATCGCCTGCTCTTCCCAATTTCCCATCAGGCTCCAGACAGAGATTCTCAAAGAAAAAAGCCCAGAGCCTTAAACACAAAGAGGGATTGATTCAGTCCTTGTTGAATCTATTCCTGTTGGCAGTCTGTTTCCATCTCCTTCCGGCTGCTTTTGTTTTGAATTGGTACCTTTGGACTGTGTCCACTGGTGCTCAAGTGCAGCGTGGAAGAAGCAAAGTTCTTGAGATCTAAAACTAGGTCTCCTTTCTCTCAATAGTCAGACGGCCACTCAGAGGGGTGAACAGAGCCGAGCATTCTCGATTATCTCTGCTTCCCCCCCCGCCCCCCGCCCCCCACACATCAATTGGGCTCGAGAAAAAAACAGGAGTGGGACGTAAACGAACAAAGAAAAATTTGAAACTTCAACGGCTATATGATTCGAAATCTCCATGAGAATGCAACATCAATATATAATTAGCAAAAGCTATCTGCATCACTACCCAAGGCAATAACTGTAAACAATGGAGCGATATCCCTGAATGAACACTCCGTCAACCATGGCTGATTCTGGGCAATGAGCAGTGTGTGCTGAGGTAAACTGCAAACATAGAACTATTAATCCATAGCTGCTTATGCATGATATTTGCCTCTGTCTACATTAGAAGTTTTAGCCCACACTAGGCAAAATATTAGATAGACTCAAAATGCTGGTGTAACTCAGCGGGACAGGCAGCATCTCTGGAGAGAAGGAATGGGTGATGTTTTGGGTCAAGACCCTTCTTCAAACTGAAATATTGCCTGCTTGCACACAACTCCAGAAACTGTTGCATGACCCATCACAGTGCTGTGGGGTACTGTACCCCAAAGGTCTTGTCAGTTGAATGGATCAACTGCATTGATGTGTAAGATTGCAGAGTACACAAAAGAGTAGCAAGTGCTCTGAGCGTCATCGATTCCTGGAGTCACTGAACACAATACTGTAAATGCGGCCTCACCAACATCTTATATAACTGCAGCATGACCTCCCAACTGCCTGTCTTGGCATAATGGATCCCTGAGCCAATGATATTAAATCAGGTTGTCTCAAGATTTCACAACTGAGCAGGTTCAAGAGATAGCAAATTTCCAAGAAGAATTCTGGGATGTCATGAGGTCGTGAGGTCACATAAGGAACTCTGTGCTTTCCATCTCCTTTGTATTTTGCCCACAGTTTCATTTGCTACCTGTTTCAGGATCTCCAGCAGTTACAAGATGCTCTGAAGTGTGGCCCTAGGCCAGAGTTAATCGATAAAGCACTGCTCACTTTAGAGGTATCCATCAAAGCACTAGAAAAGCTCTTTAAATCTTGATGAAACGTTCTATTGTCATGTTTTCAGTTCACAAACTCCAGTCCACAACAAGATCCAAATTAAATAATCCAGATTCAGATGATCCACTGTTGCTCCAATTATTTTAGAAAGATGTTTATGTGCTCACTGATCCTCCTTACCTGGGGTCAGTCTCTGGTAGGTATTCCCAGTACCTAGAAACCCATGAATCATTATTATTTTCCAATCAAAGGTTTACAAAGAACAGCATGCAAGAGCCGTGCACATGTTTAGGCAGGCCCTGATAAAGGGTGACCCACATGGGACTTGCACCATCTGGTGATTCTGTAGCGACGTGAAAGTTAATTGCAATGTGGGCATCAGCACCTTGTGTACCGTGTACCATCGCACGCAAAATGGGAATATGCCAGAGATAATACTTGCACACATTTGACCTCTCCCTGTGCACTGGACTCACCAAAGATCTTCTGTACATTGATGAAAAATAAAGGAAAATACAATACTTCATAGCTGGCACATTGATCCAGGTTTTTTGGCTTTAATATGGTGACAAATATTTGACAACTGCTCTTCATTAACAAGGCTAAATCTTTGTTTATTTTATTTAATCAATTAATAGTGCATTATACAGTATGGTGATTTAAAAAAATAATGCATAACTGTCTCCAAATAATGCGTGACTGTCTCCAAATGAGCATGAGCATCAGAGTTACTCCAGCATTTTGTGTCAAGCTTCTATTGAGACAACATCTACCAATTTGTCTCCATAGTTACCTCCTCAAAAAAACGCAGCCAGATTAGTGAGACAGTATTTACCCTGCACAAAGCCATCCTTTGATGAGCCTCTGTTCTTCTAAATGTACATAAATCCTGTCCCTTCGAATATTCTCCAGTAATTTCCCCACTATTTGCATCAGGTTCATTGGCCTGTAGTTACCTGGCTTATTCCTGCTGCCCTTCTTAAATAAGGCACAATATCTCCATCTTCTTAATAATGTCATAAAGACATGTATATGTCCGTACATTGATAGGAAGGGTTTAGAAGGATTTATGTTAAACACCGCAAATGCATAAACACCCTGATGGGAGTACACAGTGAAATGCTTGGTGTCTTGCCTGCTCTACCTGAAAGTGCCCATGAAATGCAAAGGTATCATTCCAGTGGGTTGGCACAGTAACACAAGGGCGGCACAGTGACACAGCTGGTAGATCTGTTGCTTCACAGCTCCAGAGACCAAGGTTCGATCTTGAACTCGGGTGCTAACTGTATGGAGTTTTCATGTTTTCTCTGAGACCACGTGGGTTTCCTCCAGGTGCTCCAGTTTCCTTCCACGTCCCAAATATGTGCGGGCCTGTAGGTTAATTGGCCTCTGCAAATTGGCACTCTCCAGTGTGTGGGAAGTAGATGCGAAAGTGGAATAATATAGCACTAATGTGAATAGGTGATCGATGTTTGACGTGGATTTAGTGGGCCGAAGGGCCTGCTTCCATGCCGTGTCTTTCATTCAATCAATCAGAGGAGTGGCAGAGGCTACTGGATTGCAGAATTCATCCTCTCTGCCCTCTGGCCACTTTGCTGTTACTTGCCACCTGCCAGCCCAGATTACTATCGCTAATGGCAAGATCGTGTAGCCTGAAGCTCTGGGCCCAAGGTGGCTGCAGATCACCTCCACTGTCCCATCTTCCCCTACTACACTGCTGCCTCTGGGAGACATAGCGTTAGGACAGCCAAGAAGCATGCGTCAAGCAGCCAGTAGTGGAACATGCACAAACACGGACAGTTGGTGTCGCTTCAGTTTGTAGTTTTATTATTACGATTTATGAAGCTATAAATATAGGTTTGAAATGAGGTGATGTGTATTATGTCCTATTAGCCAAAGAGAAACAGGTTTATTTATTTATTTATCTTTCCAGGGTTGAAGATAGTTGTAGCTGGCATTGTCAGCATTTTATTGCAATTCTCCTAATTGCTCTTGAGGAGATGGCGGTGAGTTGTCCTTCTGATGAAGTTATTCCTACCAGGGAGGGAAGTCCTGGATTTAGCCCCAGTGTCTGTGAAGGAACACAGATATATTTCCATGGTGTGTGTGTGTGCGACAGCAGGGAATGTGAAGGTCCCCGCGCGCCGCTGCAATGAGACGGTCAAAAGGGACCGAGAATGTGCATCATTTCAGGAGAATGTCCGTGGGGAATGCAACAGAATTGATAGACTCTCTATTGCCCATTTACAAACATGCTGCCAACATTGCTTCCTCCAGTCTCTTGAGGTACAACTTCAATGACCTCCCTCATGCCGCAGTGCAAACCAAATTGTAGACCTTGTACAAAGTTTGCAGCTACAGCTTTCATGGAATCCACGGCAATGAAACTCAGTGGTGGAGCGACCTTCTCTGCAAATGGCCTGGCAGTTCCAGGCCTGCTCTATGAATGGAATGGAGCCTGGCTCATCTGGCCAGTGTGGGCATTTTGGATGCAATGTAAATCTGAGGGTTTATCCACCTCCAGTGATCGATGTGAATAGAGACCATCTCAATTTTCTCCTCTGTGTTCCTGCTGGCATTTAACTCTTTAACCAACAACATCGAAACAATTTATCCCACAGCACAGTGGTGCAACGATAGAGTTGCTGCTTTACAGTGGCAGAGACCCAGGTTCAAACCTGACTGTGGGTGCTTGTCTGTATAGAGTTTGTACGTTCTCCCTGTGACCTGCGGAGGTTTTTCCCAGTGGCTTCGGTTTCCTCCCACACTCCAACGACGTACAGTTCTGTAGGCTAATTGGGTTGTTAAAATTGTAAATTGTTAATGTGCGGGGATCGCTGGTCGGCGCGGATTCTGTGGGGTGGAAGGCCTGTTTCTGTGCCGTATCTCAAAACTAAAACCTAAACTAAATGACACCGTCATTGCCACATTGCTCTTTGTAGGACCTTGCTGTGTGGAAATTGGCTGCTGCATTTTGATGTTTCTACAGTGACGACACTTCATAACGCTGTTAGTAAAGCTGAAAGTCTTTCATCCTTTACATAGATCATTGACAAGTCTGGTCTGCAAGTGCATCTTTGAAGTGCCCTGGGATATCTTGCCAAGTGAAAGGCACCACACAAATGATATGCATTTTACATATCCTTCTGAAAATGAATTACTCAATTTTCCTTCAGGACTGAGGTTTGAAGCAGCTCTGCATGAAGTCAGTAAAACTGACATTGCGGCTGTCTCGATACCCGGCTCAGTTTTGCAGCCAACCACGTACAGGTGATCTGTTGTGGCGTTGAACTCGGGCTCTTTCTGAATTTTTGTGAAATTCTCTTTAGTTATGTAATCCCTGTTATGTGCATATAGATTGTGAGGCCGAGTGCAAATAGCTGCCACTCTGTGTTACCATGGTAACGTGAGTTAACTGGTGTTGGTTAGAGATACCAGTTGCATTCAATGAATATTAATAAATCTTGTACAAAAAGAAGGAATAAAACAGTTGGGCGATTGGAAATTCAACGAGTGGAAATGGAGACAGGGAGCATAAAGCAGAGCCAAGAGGTCCCGCAAACATGGCATGAAATAGTGTCATTTGCCCCCAAACAGTCGCAGACTATATCTGTGAACATCATGTGAGAAGCTGTTGAACAATGCTGGCCTGTTTGAAAGACACATCATTATGCATGTGAAACCTGGAGAATTTGCTGCAGGAACATTACACATAATGTTATCCATTTAACTATTAGCTACTGGCATGAAAGAGCAGGATTATTAAAACTAGAGCAAAAAAAAAAATCAATATGCTCCTGAATAGATACTCGATTCCGATGTACAGGAGTACATTCAGTCCATTGTGTCCATGCCATAAAAATAAAGGTTTTGTAGCCTACTCCGGTATCCCAGGTCTCAGTACTCTTGCAGCTCGTGGCACTTAAGATGACCATTCAAGGACACTGATGAGGGTTTCTGTATCCACCAATCTTCCAAACAATGAGCTTCAAATCTAAACTATTATTTGGTCATTTTCCCTTTTTTTTTTCACTTTGACTACTTCTACCATGTTAATTCCCGGGATGGCGGGAGTACCCACAATCAAACTTTCAAACCACCTGGATTTGTGAATTTACTCACCAAGATCTTTCTATTTCCCTTCATATCTTAAGTGAATGATTATTAATTATTATATATGTGCGCCTTCTGGAGCATTGTACCAAAGGAAGGCTGGCTCCAGGCTGGTTAATGAGGCCCGGAAAACATCACCGGGCCTTTCTGATTATATGTCCCCCACTTGATGGAGGACATTTCCCAATCTTTTTTGACAAATGGTCAGTCCATACCTTACAATACAGAATACAAACAGATGGTGAAAGGTTAAGCTACTTTAGTGCTTCTGAATGTTTTCCAAATGACTGCACAAAAATTGGCAGGGCTGTCAAGCCGAGAGTCCGTGGCCTGAATGATGTATTCATCTATCAAGCTGAGTGATTTGGAGGCATGTCCTACAGCTGATTAAAAAGAGCATGTGGCAAATAAGTTCAACTTTTTGTTTTAAACTCATCTCGACTGACCAATAACATTTTTATTGAAGTGATGTCCCCATATGCTTGCAAAGCTGGGTACAGTTCGGTGAACAGATCCTTATTTACCCAGAGGTTAATATATTTGCCTCATTTGACAATCCTCTTCCTCCAATCTTCATGTGCAAAATGATGCCCCAAAACATATTCATAATAGCAGCACTCAGTCAAATAGCTCTGACAAGATAATCAGCCCCAGAAAAGAGAATTTATCTTAAAACTGTTGGTATGTTTTTCTTTGACAAAAACAGCCAATCAACTAAAAACCAAACTCCATTAAAGCAAATAATACTCAGCAGCTTGAAGAGCAAAGTACCAACACGAACAAACAGTTTTTCCCTTGTATATAACTCATGTATGTAGGTGTTCAGCAAAAAGAACATCTTAAAGCGATTCAATTCAATCCATCTTTAGGGGCATTGACATGAACCAGCAACACCTTCAGGTGAATTGCAATGCAGGTGGTTGAAAGTCTTCCTGTCTCTTGCCATTCCAATCATCAAAATGGGCCAACTCGGCTCAGCAAAAGCTGGGCCACCAATGGTGTGGTAACCCGCACATGTAAAGGTGAGTCGATTCTACTCTGAAGACCTCAGCATCAAGATAGGAACTATGGGATCAACATAAGGTCAAACAGAAGATTCATAAGATCATAAGTGATGGGAGTAGAATTAGGCCATTCGGCCCATCAAGTCTACTCCGCCATTCAATCACGGCTGATCTATCTCTCCCTCCTAGCCCCATTCTCCTGCCTTCTCCCCATAACATCTGACACCCGTACTAATCAGACTGTCTATCTCTGCGTTAAATATATCCACTGACTTTGAGAGAGATCTTGGAGTCCAAGTTCATAACTCACTGAAAGTGGCAACACAAGCAGATGTAGTGGTAAATATGGCATATTGTTTGCTTCATTAGTTGGACATTGAATATAAAGCAGAACGATGCTTGGATTAGGATATATTAGCAACAGGGTTGGACAGACTTAGATTGCTTTCTATGAAACAACAGGGGCTGCAGGATAAAAGTTTATAAAATTACGAGAGGCATAAATGGGGCAGAGAGTCAGAACCCTTTCCCCAGGATGGAAAAATCAAGTGGTAAAGGGCATAGCTTAAAGGTGAGTGTGGCAAAGTTTAAAGGAGATGTGTGGGGAAAGGTGGTGAATGCCTGGAACATGCTGCCGGGGGCTGAGGTGGAGGCAGATATGATAGTGGCATTTAAGAGACTGGATAGGCACATGGATATGCAAGGAATGGAAAGGTATAGATCATGTGCTGGCAGATAAGATTTGGCCTTGCCCTCATGTTTAGCACAGACATTGTAAGCCAAAGGGCCTGTTGCCGTGCTGCACTGTTCTATGTTTTCATGATCAGACCGTGGGTTAAACATTTTCCACTCAACATCACACAGCTGTTATGGCAGTTATGGGAGAAGCTGCCAGGAATCACCAGAAGATGATCCCCTGTTCGGGCTATGAGAATAATTTAATTAACATCCTTTGCAGTTTCTGCTGCAAAGTGGCTATTAATATTTAAAATATGTTTAGATATATTTTGCTGCAGTTAGTAACAGTTAAATCTTTGCAGCTCTGACAGGGCTGAGATTAATAATACTTTGCTCAATATGTAATACAAGGCTGAAGTGAATAAAACTTCATGTTTGTGCATGAAGGAACTGCAGATGCTGTTTTTTCCAAACCAAAGATAGACACAAAAAGCCGGGGTGGCTCAGCGGGGCACGCAGCATCTTTGGAGAGAAGGAATGGGTGACGTTTCGGGTCAAGATCCTTCTTCAGACTGAAAGGCACAGGAAAGGGAAACAAGAGATATAGACAATGTAGAGAGATATAGGACGATGAATGAAAGATATGCAAACAAAGTGACGATGATCAAGGAAACAGGTCATTGTCAGCTGTTCATTGGGTCAAAGGGAGAAGTTGGTGCATCTTGGGTGGGGGAGGGATGGAGATTCCGCTCCTATCACATGACTTTATGAAACGTATTACGTGAACTCACACTCAATGGATCTGATCAGAGCTCTTCAGTCCTGCTGCATTATTGGAATGGTGGTAGGCAATTGAATAATTAAAGAATGGACATGCTGCGTCTCTCCACTGGCCAACAGCAAAGTGCATAAGTAGAAGGCAAGAATTGGCAATGCTCTTTAAGCAGAAAATGCTGAATGGATAATGAAGACAATGTGCATCTAATGGAGGACTAAGGCTAATGATAATTAACTCCTTGATTGGTTAATGTGTCTGACAACATTTCATTCACAGATTCATTAATACATGATTGGGGCCATTAATAATTAACACAAGATGTATATAATAGAGAACTGGACTGATATGTCATTAATTGTGTGTTTAGTTGATCCAAGACTGAGGACTAACAGCAATTAAATGAAAATGTAGTTAATATGGAACAGTTAATAATTAACTGAATTTGAATTTAAACAGGGCGGATAACAATTAATTATTCACATACAGGTCCCCGCTTATGAACAAAGGAGCTTTTGGGGGAGCAGTGGGCTGGATTTGCCAGCTGCTGCAGGTATCTTCCACCCTGTGTTGGTTCTCTTCTGCATTTCCGACATGCATATGGAAACAATTGCAAATTTTCTCAGCGAGTAATTAGTAATATTATTTAACACAACACCCTGTATACTAATAACCTAGGTGGAATTTTAAAACAGGACTGTGGTCAATAAGTAATAACCCTGTTTGTAGTCACCCGAGATCTGTACTGTCTGAATTTAGGGCTAGAAAAGGAGGGATACAAGTAATAATTACTCCAGCTATCCGTTACTATTAATGATGTGGACTTAATCCAGCTCTGTGGGGTGAATGCAAAATAGCTCACTCTGCAGCTAATGGAAGACTGCTCTTAAATTATTAGCCAGAGAGACATTTGCAAATAGGGAGATATTATCAATTTATTTTATTTTTATATTCACACTGGCGAGGATCAACACAGTAATAGCTAAGCTTTCAATCCTGTGCTCACTGGTAGTGTCACTGTTGAGTTCTGTTTGAATAGATCAGGCTTTAAAATTACAAAACTCACCCAACTTATCCAACCGGTTCCACAAAATAATTTCTGCATCCTGAGTGTTCACCCTCAGGGGCAGCCTCAGTGAAAATGCACTTTGCTCCCCATTTAAATGCAGCTCCTCGCTGCATAGCCAGATTATCGAGCAATGAACTCACCATGCTTCAATTCATTAGTTAGTTCCCCAAATGAGGAATGAGAAGGAGAAAACATCCTTTTTGACACATAGTATCCCTGGATTTGGCACTAAATCCCATTTTGCAAAACGCATGCTTTTATTGAAATATTTACAAGAGCTAAAATAAGCAAGAGATGTTATTGCAAAGTCTGTGAATGGTTACTTTGATCTTAACCTATCATGTAACAAGCATCAGACAAAAACCTCCGCAGGGCTATTGTGTGATCTGAGTTATTTGCTTTTGTTACAGATTATTTTCATGCATAATAAATAATAATAATGAATAATATCCTCCAATGACTAAGAATAAAGTTCTCTTGCATTTCTTGGCACTAAGTCCCTGTTGTTACCTTCCCTCGATCAGGAGATGCAGGAGGTTCTGGGAGACCACAGATCACCCCAACTACTCACTGGAATCTCACTCCAATGGTTTTGTTACTTTTACTTCTCTTTGACAATGAAATGATCCGCAGAGCAAACCTTTCAATCGGTGCAACTGTGGTTCACTGAATCATCGAACAGCACAGCACAGGAACATGCCCTTTGGTCCACAATGTCCTTGAAAAACATGATGCCAAGATAAACTAATGGGTAGGAAGGAACTGCTGATGCTTGTTTAAACCGAAGATAAACACAATAAGCTGGAGGAACTCAGCGGGGACAGGCAGCATGTCTGGAGAGAAGGAATGGGTAACGTTTTGGGTCGAGACCCTTCTTCAGACTAGTGAATGTAGTGAATGGACCACGTGATCCACATCCCTCCATTCACTGCATATCTAAGTGTGCATCCCGGAGAATCACAACAGACAAACTCAAAATGCCAACCGAAATCGCAAAGTGGGACAGGCCCTTTATATTCCTACATTCCCTGCATAACCCGTGGACCTATTTAAAAGCTTCCCAAACATCGCTATTCTAGTTGCCTCCACCACCACCCCTGACAGCACGTTCCATGCATCCACCATTCTCTGTGTAAAACTTGGCTGATTAGTCTCCTTTATAACTTTACTCCTCTTATCTTAAAGCTCTGCCCACGAGTCTGACATTTCCGCCCTGAGAAAATGTTTCTGATGCTCAGGATCACAACCACAGCCTCTCTTGCAGCCTGCACTGCTATAAGTACAGCTCACTGAACTACTGCACACTGGATCACATGAACACGTACTCATGTAGGTAAAGGCACAATGAGAATCTTGTTTGCAGCAGCATCAAAGGCACATAGTCTAAGACCATGTACATAAATTATTCATAAATTAGACAAAACACTGCAGCAAACAAGACACTAATGTGAAAAAACACAATCAGAAAATAAGTCCCTAGTACCTGTAGTGCAAGACGTGGTATTTAGTATTCTGTTGCTGAGGGAGGATTTGAGACGTGCATGTTGATTCAACAAGTCTAACGGGCAGAACCTACACCGAGAATAGTAAGCCTCTGGGGAGTGTTGTAGTGCAGAGGGATCTAGGGGGGCAGATAGTTCGCTGAATATGGCATCACAAGTAGATTGAGTGGTCAAAAACTCAATTTGGAACATTGGCCTTCATCAGTCAGATTATTGAGTATAGAAGTTGGGAGGTCAAGTTAGTTGTATAAAACATCGGTGAGGCCACACTTGGAGTATTGCGTTTGGATTGTGTTTGATTTGGTCACCTTGCTATAGGAAAGATGTTGTTAAGCTGGAAAGAGTGCAGAGAAGATTTAGGAGGATGTTGCCAGGACTCGAGGGACTGAGCTATAGGGGGAGGCTGAGCAGGCTAGGACTTTACTCCCTGGAGCACAGGAGGATGAGGGGTGATGTCAAAGGGGTGTACAAAATCATGAGAGGAATTGATCGGGGTGATGCACAGAATCTCTTGTCCAGAATGGGGGAATCGAGGACCAGGGGACATAGGGTTAAGGGGAAGGGGAAAGGATTTAATAGGAATCTGAGGAATAATTTTTTCACACAAAGGGTGATGGGTGTATGGAATAGGCTGCCAGAGGAGGTCGTTACGGCAGGTACTATTGCAATGTTTAAGAAACATGTAGACAGGTGCATGGATAAGATAGGTTTAGAGGGAGATAGGCCAAACGCAGGCAAGTGGGAGTAGTGTAGATGGGACATGTTGGTCCTTGTGGGCAAGTTGGGACAAAGGCCTGTTTCCACACTGTATGACTCTATGCCTAGGCTTGAGGACCTGAGATATTGGGAGAGGTTGGGCAGGCCATTGACTTTGTTCCTTGGACTGCAGGAGGATAGGGGGTGATCTTATAGAGATGTATAAGTTCATGAGGGGAATAGATAGAGTTGATGCCCAGAGTCGTTTACCCAGAGTATGAGAATCAAGAACCAGAGGACATAGGTTTAAGATGAGACCGGAAAGATTTAATAGGAATTTGAGGGGCAACGTATTCACACAGATGGTGGTGGTTATATGAAATGAGCTGCCAGAGGAGGTAGTTGAGGCCGATATTATAACACCATTTAAAATACATTTGGACAGACATGGTTAGGAAAGGTTTAGACTGATGTGGGCTAAATGCGGGCAGGTGGGAGTAGTGCAGATAGGATAGCTTGGTTGATTGGAGCAAGTTGGGCCAAAGGATCTGTTTCCGTGCTGTATGACCCTATGACAAATAAAGATTCAGAACCACAGGCGATGCTATCTTTGCTGTGCTTTGAGTTTGCTGTTGGACACTGCAGCACCTGCTGATTTCTGTCCCACCCGTCCCAAGCTAAAATATCGAATTCCATGTTGAATCTGTGGAACAATCTTTGCTTCATATATGACCTCACACTGAGAGCTTTTGTCTATTGGCAACTTGCATCCTGTTTTCTGTTTTCCTTGTTCCCGTTGTCCACGCCAGTCATAAAATGGATTCCAGGTTAATCCCATTTCCAGGATGGATTATGGCTCCAATGCACATCAGGGACTTTAGAAATGCACTGAAGGTTTTCTGGCTCTACCACCTTGTATCCCGGTGCATCCCAGAAAATCTAACCTCCAAAATCTCTTGTTCTAGCTCCAAAATCCCCAAAACTCGCTGGGTGATTTATTTTCTGAACTTTCCGCAAATCCTTCCTCTAATAAACCAAACGTATGCTGCCTAGCCATATTCCTTTCTGTTAGGGAAACCGACAGGGTCCTTAGTTTTCACCCTGTTTCAGCCTGTATCCTTCTATCCACCACAATCAAATCTCAGCTCAGTATCTTTGGTTTCAATGAAAACCACACAACACATCCTGACAGTCTGAAGACGGGTCGCGACCCGAAACGTCACCCGTTCCTTCTCTCCAGAGATGCTGCCTGTCCCGCTGAGTTACTCCAGCATTTTGTGTCTATCACATCCTGACACTGTGCGGACGTGGTGTCGAAGGACGAGAAGTCGAAGCAAAGAAGTGGAAGCCAAATAACCGAAAGTGTACAAAGCCGAAACGCCAACTAACCGACAGGGTGGGACACCTAAAAGCAAACTCACCGAAAGGCCGCTCTGCCGAAATGCCAACTCACCGAAAGGCTGCGTCGCCTACAAGCCAACTAACCGAATAGCCACTCTGCCGAAAAGTCAAATAACGGACATGATGTCGCCGGGGGGGGGGCGGGACTTGTCAGCGAATGGTCCAGGCCCCCGCATCCATCACATCACTGGCCGATGGAGATGGGAGGGTGGGGGTCATTTTCGCACACAAGGCATACGTGACTGGGCACTCTGAACCCGAGCACCAAGTTGTAAGCGGCCGAAGGAGCACATCCATCGGGACAGCCCCCACTCTCCCACGGCCACATCCTGTGTAGGAAAGAACTGCGGATGCTGGTTTAAATCGAAGGTAGACACAAAATACTGGAGTAACTCAGTGGGACAGGCAGCATCTCTGGAGAGAAGGAATGGGTGGTAGCACATCCTTATGTGATGACCTGAATGTGCACATACTTTGCTGTGGTTTGTGCAGATCTCGTTTGACCTCCATGCTCAAGTATGCTGTGCTGCAGTCAATAAATGTAAATATCCAGCTTTCCAGCTTATTCGTCTTATCTATCAGTTCTTCAGGGATACATAAGCACACACAATTTAGGAGCAGGAGTAAAACACTTGGATCCTTGAGCTTGATCTTCCAATTAGTAAGATCTTGGCAGTTCTCAATGTATTTTAACTCTGTATTCCTCCTCATGGTTCTTCCTTAAAAAATATTCAAAGATTCTGCTTTCACCGCCCTTTGATGAAGAATGTTCTAAAGACTGAGGGAGAAAAATTAATACCATCGTTGTCTTAAATGGATGCCCACTTATTTCTAACGTTCCAGATTCTTTCACAAAAGGAAATATCCTTTCCAGATCTTATTCTTCTAAACTCCAATGATTTCAAGCCCAGCTTGTCCAACCTTTCCTCATGGAATAGAATGGAACACTTTATTGTTACATGTGACAAGGCACAGTGAAACTCCTTTGCTTGCATACCCAGGGAATGCAAATAGCTGCCTTTGGAACGTGGGAGGAAACCGAAGCACCCAGAGTGCAACACAGTGGCACAGCGGTAGAGCTGTTGCCTTACAGCATGTGCAGTGCCTGAGACCCAGGTTCGATCCCGTCTCCGGGTGCTGTCTGTACGGAGTTTGTACGTTCTCCCCGTGACCTGCGTGGGTTTTCTACCAGATCTTCTGTTTCCTCCCACACTTCAAAGACGTACAGGTATGCAGGTTAATTGGCTTGGTGTATGAGTAAATGTATCCCTAGTGGGTGTAGGATAATGTTAATGTGTGGGGATCACTGGTCTGTGCGGACTCGGTGGGCCGAAGGGCTTGTTTCCACGCTTGTATCCCTAAACTAAACTCAAACCGTGCGGTCACAGGAAGAACGTACAAACTCCATGCAGGCGGCACGCATAGTTAGGATAGAACCCGGGTCTCTGGCGATGTAATGCCCCTGTCCCACTTAGGAAACCTGAACGGAAACCTCTGGAGACTTTGCGCCCCACCCAAGGTTTCTGTGCGGTTCCTGGAGGTTTTTGTCAGTCTCCCTACCTGCTTCCACTACCTGCAACCTCCGGCAACCACCTGCAACCTCCGGGAACCGCACGGAAACCTTGGGTGGGGCGCAAAGTATGGTTTCCTAAGTGGGACAGGGGCGTTAGGCAGCAATTCTACTGCTGCACTACTCTGCTGGCATACACTGCATTGTATCTTCAACTCAATTATTTTCTTTCCCCATAACTTGTCACTTTCCTTTAGATCCCATGACTGACTTTTTCTTGATCAATCTGCCATCATTTGAATACCACAGAGGCATGGTTACCTTATCAAGTAATTTAATAGGGTTTCTGATTAATGGACACAATTTAATTTTTTTCTAGAAACACAGTGCAGAAACAGGCCCTTCAGCCAACTGAATTTGTGCCAACCTCCTGTTAGTTTACTCGATATAGTCATAGAATCATACGGCATGGAAACAGGCCCTTCGGCCCACACCGACCAACTACACTAGTCCCACCTGCTCTATCACAAGGGATTGTGATCAGGGGATGCTGACCAAAATGTCCTTCTCTGCTAGTCCTGCCTGACTATAATTGATGGATTGGACGACCCTCACCATCTTGAACCAGGAAGGAAGGAGTGCTACCTATAACTGAAATCAGTTAAAACCAAACAGCCCTGTTGCTAAAAACATAGGAGAAGGTAGAGCCACCTGTTATAATCCCACATTTCCATTGTGGTCTTATGGTGTATAAATTGCAGGTGGGATGAGCATGCACTTTGTACTTCCCTCCTCTCCTCAACACAATCTTAAATTTGCACCTTGCACCCAGGTTTGGAGGGATATGGGGCTAGTGTAGCTGGAATAAGTTTGCCGGTGTGAGCATGTATGCCTGAAGGGCCTGTTTTCACGCCGTATCACTCAATGACTCTACGTTGCCAGAGCGCTGCCCTGGGAAGGAGTCGGGGCCTCAGTGGAACATGAATCTGCAGTTCTTTTTTTGGATGTTGATATTCCTAATGCAGCTTTTGTGCCGCACCTCCTCCTCCTTCCTCATCTAGCCCCACCTCCTCATGCTCAGTTGCTCACTGTACTACAAACCCTGGGTTTGGCTCTCTTTATGGTGAAGCTGTGTAGCATGCAGCAGACACTATGGATTTTACCTAATGGACACTGCAGGGCTCCTGCAGGAATCTAGTGAGTAAAATATTTCCTTAGTTGAGGTCATTGAGTTTAAACGTTCCTCTTGTTCCTCTTTCCATGGATGGTACCTGACCCACTGAGTGTTTCAATCAATATCTGTTTTTATATGAGATTTTCAACATCTGGAGTTCTTTGATTACCAGCAAAATCCTTCCGTTAGTGACCAGCTAATTGATTTGTCAAGTTCGCTGAAATGCACAGTGGACTGCACGGAATCAATGCAGCCTTGCTTCTGACAGGATATTAGCCGCGGATCTGAGTGGTGTCAAGTCATGCAGCACCTGGACATTGACAATGCGCTATCCTATCCAGCTGCAATACCTTGCTGAGTTGACAACTGGCACTTGCACTTGCAAGCCATGCAGGTCACGGGGAGAACATACAAACTCCATACAGACAGCACCCGCGGTCAGGATTGAACACAGATCTCCGGTGCTGTGCCGTTGCTCTGTTAACTATGTTCATGTTAACCATCAGGTATCATCTGTACTAATCCCATTTACCAGCAGGTGGTCTGTAGCCTCCAGCTTTGGTGATTCAGATACTCATCTATACGTTCCTGAAATATTATGAGGGTATGTTTCAAAAAAGGAGTTTGAGGCGAGGAACTGATGGTTTTGATGTCAAGAGGCCCAGCGGTGAATACACTATAAAGTTTAGAGGGATATGAAAGTTTTAGAGGTCTATGGATGAAATGTATGTAAAGCATCAGACTACCTTACTGTCTGAAGAAGGGTTTCGGCCCGAAACGTTGCCTATTTCCTTTGCTCCATAGATGCTGCTGCACCCGGTGAGTTTCTCCAGCCTTTTTGTGTACCTCAGACTACCTTTGATAGGCTCTTGGTTTGTATGGATGAGTTGGGTTGAAGGCTCTATGATGACTAGCATGGTAAGCAACCCAGATGCTCACCGAAGTATCAGCTACCAGATCCGAATCTTTACAGAATCCAGAGACCGCATTAGGAGCTTAATTTTGCAAATGTGTGGTTTATATGGGATTGGATCAGACAACTAACGGAGATAGCAGGTGTAATACATATGAGATAAAAGGGAAAAAACGCTGTATGCTGGTAAGTAGAAATTAGAACAGAAAATGCTGGAAATTCTCAGAAGATCAGGCAACGTCTGTGGATAAAGACATGAGAACGTGCTTCAGGTGAGGGATCTTACATCAGAACAGTAATATAATTTAGATGAGTGTACTGACGACAGTCTATGCAATTAATTGAGTCTGCTGCTAATGTTGATTGAAGCTAATTATAATTAGCACTGTTTAGCTTGTGCAGGACTGGGGATCATGTTAATAACATGAGCAGGGCTAAATTAGATAGCCCCTGAAAGCAGGAGCCTCAGTCTTTATGAAAGATTGGGCTCAGCCCATTGCTCTTGATGCCAGCAGGATGCTGCCTGCTCCTTTAGATAATTCTGTTGCAGTTAGTTTGAACCAGGCAGGTCAACGCTGCACACTTTCATGCCTGTGCTACAGCCAGGTAACGCTCACCTGCACCTCTTAAAGGAGAGGTACCTGTTGACTGCAGCAGGTGCTGGAGGCAAACAGCAGCAGGAGATGACTGGTGAAACAGCAAGAAAATGCACTAAGTCAGATAGAGTGTTTCCAGCTTTTAGACATCACACTGGTTTGATTGGTGGTGGGGCTTGAGGAAAGGTGGAAGAGAACAGTGGTATGGATGAAGACCCTCCAGTCATAATCCTTGAGGCAATGGGAGTTGGTGGATGTGGTGATCATTGTCACAAATTATGGTCTGAGATTAGTCGAGGTCATGATAACTAATGGCCTTTCTGGCAGCTGCATCAGCAGCCTCAATGCTACTTTATAGCAACACCCGCTCATCACTCACCTCCCAACATCTAGAATAATACACAGTGTTATCCCCTCCAAATATCAGCATGTACTTGCATATCTTCTAAGCTACCAGGAATAACAAGCACATCACCTGAAGAGATGTGCAGACAGGAACTGCAGATGCTGGTTTAAACCCAAGATAGGCACTAAAAGAAGAGTCTCGGCCTGAAATGTCACCTATTCCTTCTCTCCAGAGATGTTGTCTGACCCGCTGAGTTTATCCAGCTTTTTGTGTCTATCTTCACCTGAAGACATCCTTTGCTTCCATTTCTCCCCCACAGTCTTAGAATAAAGGGGAGGTCATTTAAGACTGAGGTGAGAAAAAACTTTTTCACCCAGAGAGTTGTGAATTTATGGAATTCCCTGCCGCAGAGGGCAGTGGAGGCCAAATCACTGGATGGATTTAAGAGAGAGTTAGATAGAGCTCTAGGGGCTAGTGGAGTCAAGGGATATGGGGAGAAGGCAGGCACGGGTTATTGATACGGGACGATCAGCCATGATCACAATGAATGGCAGTGCTGGCTTGAAGGGCCGAATGGCCTCCTCCTGCACCTATATTCTATGTTTCCAGCAGGAAATGGTGATACAAGATTGCTCACAACAATATTAACCAGTGGAGACTGGGCATGGCTGCATCACATGAGACCCAGACGCAGCAGTAAGTCATTCAGACCTTGTGTCTTCTCCAATTTTCAATTGGATCATGTTTTGTTTACCTCAGTGTCTCTTTCCTGCACTCATTCCACATCCCTTGATTCCCTTCTATCTAAAAATCCATTGATCTATGTCTTGAATATGTTCATTGACTGAGGCTCCAAAGCTCTCTTGGGTAGAGAAATCCAAAGATTCACTGCCCTCTGGGTGAAGAAGTTCCTTTCCATCTCATTCTTCATAGTCTTTTTCATCGCTTGAGACCAGACCAGACCTTTGGGCCTAGACATCACAGCCGGAGAAACATCCATTTCCACAGTTACCTTCGAGCTTCTTAAAAATGTGATACATTTCAATGAAATGGCATGAAAGATGATTTAATTGGAATGAACTGAACCCAGCAATGGGATGGAAGTACGCAAAAGCCAACAGTCCTAATACCTAATCCTCCTTCACACACCCCATATCTCCAAGCAATTGCTATTGGAAATAATAAATGCCTAGTTGTTAACTTACCGATCAAGTAACCCAGAAACCGATACTGTGTTCTGAGAAGCAATTTCAAATCCCAAGTCCTGTATTAATCAGGCACTGAGTTGATTAATCCACTCAGGGTCCAATGTGATTAGGAAGCCAAAGCACGAGAAGCAATCAAAGTAGCTATTGAACTTGTGGTATTCAGTAATGTACAAAACGCATTTATAATTGTAGCTTTTGTCATGGTTGATAAGCATAAGACTGTTTTATGTTTACTGTTTGCTGTTGCTGTATAGAATATGTAGCACAATGTTATCACTGTTATGAAGTCCAAATACATAAGGTAGCAACTGCAGAACGACAAGCGAGGCCAAATGTTAGGAAGCATTTTGGGGAAGCGATTATCAGTGTCTACGGTGGAGGTTATGTGCAAGTGAAAATGAAGAGTTTTGCAGTTGAAAAGACTGAGTGATTGAGTGAATTTATGTTTTGCTAAACTTATAGCTGTGTCCCTGAAAATAATTAGTTAATTGTATAATTTTCTAATTGTAAATAGTCAACAGATGGTATAATTATATGTTTGTAGAAAGATGATGATTTGTTTGGGTTTTACTTGAGAACTGAGCATATTGCGTACTATGATTAAAGAGTTACATACTCTTCCTGTCACCGCAGTTTGTTGAGAGTTTACGATCTTCAATAACAATGTTTCTTCATCATGTTGCCATATCTTGGTGTTATTTGCATACGGAAATAGCAACATTAAAACTCCCACAGACACTTCCAATACAAACACTGAGGTGCTATAGTCACAGTGTATAATTTTCACAGCCACTGGACATTAATAATTGACTGTAATTAATTGTGGACAAGGGAATAATAATTATCTCCAAATTGAATTACTACAGAAAATGGACAATAATAATCATTATAGATTTTTTGTTAATCTAGGAATGGGATGAATTAACCATTTAAGATTAATATTGGAACAGGAGAATAATGATTAACCTAATTTTTAATAGTTCCCACATTTGATTAATAATTAATAATGTATAATACAAGCGATGACTCGGGGAATAGCTATTAATTTAGTTTGCAATTGATTTTGGCTTGCTGGTTAATAATTAAATGTGTATTTTAAAATAGGATTGGGGAATAATAACTAATGCAATATTTAATTAACATAGGGATTGGGGGTTAATAATTAACCCAAAACAGACCAGGAGAACAGTAATTAACAGTCTGTAATTAGTTCTAAATCTTCCGGACCAGTGATTAATAATTAATTAGGAAAACAATGAATAATTAACAGTGCATAATTACTAATAAAGAGCCCCTGCTAATTAACACATAGTTACTGCTATCCTGGGAATTAAAATAGTGAAATGAACACAGAAGCAATGTATTAATAATTGCTCATTAATAATGGGACTGGAGATAATTAATATTATAACCATTTAAAAATACTAAATTGTGCACTATTACAGAGTAGATAGAGATAGAGATGTAATAATTAACAATTAGTAATTAATTATTCATTGTTACTTATTAATCCATAATCCTGCAGTAGTTACTCATTGTATTACTTATTGCTCTTAAGTCCCTGTTATCCTAATATTTTTATATTCTAATTAACAGAGTTTATTTAAAGAAGGAACTGCAAGTTCATCATCAAAGAAAAATTAAATTAGGACAGGGAAGTAATAATTAACACAAAAGTATAAAGTGGCACAAGGATATCAATAATTAATGGTAACTGGCAACTAATAACAAATTGTTGGTATAGTCATTCCTGCTTTGTCACCATATGATTACTTCTGGGGACCATTGATAAGTAATTAATAATGTGTGAATAATACTTGGGAAAGTGTTCATAATTAGTGCTTAATTCATTAGTTTAATACATATGTAAATGGATGCTTACTACAGGGCCTGTATAATAATAGTTAACACTACATAATTTTGAATGGGAAATAATATTAATTCTTTGTTAATCACTACAGGAACTGAGGGGTGGTAATTAATTGTGTCATGTCCATACAAGGACGGGGTTAATTGCTTTCAGTGGACTGGGTAGTAACAGTGTAGACAATGCTAGTTAATTTGGTGTATAATCGTTACAGGGACGGAAGAGCAATAGGTAATACAATGTGTAACTACTGTATGGCCATGAATTAATAATTAACAATCTGCAATTTATACAATGACTGAAGATTAGTAATTGATTGTGTGAAAATAAATCTGGATAAGAAAATGGTGCTAAACTCTATCTACCATTAATACATTTTGGACACAATAATTAATAGATCATATCTGGACTTAGAATTAACAACTAATTTATAATTAATTTAGAGTATGTAATTAATATTGGATCTGGTAAATAATAATGAAGAATGTAATTGATATAAGTAAGTAAAACAGTGATTGGGTGATAGTCATTGATGAAATATGAAACGTGTTAACAGTTAACTAATTACAGAAATTAAATTAATACTGGGTCTGGACATTTATAACAATGTGTGCTAAATTCTGTCCAGTTGAATAATATTGACCTCAGTGTTTAACCAGGAATGGAAAACAATAATCAGCTCTGCGGACTTTGAACATTGTGATCAGGGCATAATAAGCATCAGAAATAATACCTGAACACCTGAAGAGGCTAAAGTGTTGGAGAAATTGGGCAAATACCAATGAGACCAAAAGAAAAACGCAACAAGGTAATGGGCTTAGGAGGGACTAAATAAATACACTACATACTACCACGACAAGTTCTGAAATAAGTCATTTATCTCCATCGGGAGATAATGATGAACCACAAACAACAAGGATGACAGAATGTGATAAACTGGGTTTGGAAAACTTTTGAATATACCGAGCATAAATCACAAGATATGGAAAATGATTATGATCCAGAAAATAATTTCTCCAACAATATCAACAAAAATTGCTGCTAGTACACAGATGAATAGTTTAACATGAAGATTAAGTCAGATCATAAAATATCAATTATCCACTTTAACAGCAGAAGCCTATATGACAACTTCCAAAACATCAAAGCTTATATGTCAACACGAAACCATTCAATATAATAGCTATATCAGAGACTTGGATCAGCCCTGAGAAGGATGTGGTCTTTGAGTTGATTGGATATGAATTGAATTATATGAACAGGAAGAACAAGAATGGATGGGGTGTGGCTTTGTACGTGGATAAAAACTTCAAATATAAGATGGCGGAAAGCATGACAACAGCGGTTGATAACATGCAGGAATGTATCACAATAGAAATCTGTATGGAAAAGAAGAAAAATGTAATTGTGAGCTGTATATATCGAGTACCGGGATCTAATATTGAAATATTTAAGGATTGGATGAAATAAATATTTGGTAAAACTTTCCAAAAGGTTATGTTCATCGGAGAGGATTTCAACAGAGATCTGTTAATTCCTAATAAGCATAACATGTCAGAAGAGTTTATTAATGCAATGTATAGCATCTTATATCCGAAAATCACTAGACCTAGCAAAATTACATCTCACTGTGCCACGCTAATAGATAATATATTCACAAATGTTATGGAAGGTAACACAGTGAGCGGGTTATAAATAAATGACATCAGTGACCATTTTCCAGTTTTTGCAATCTATGACAGTAACTATAAGAAGGATAAGAATGTCGATAACCTGAAATACAATCGAGTGAGGACGGAAGAATCTATGAATGCATTTAGAAATGAATTACTATCACAAGATTGGAGAATAATATACGAGGAAGAAGACATTGACAACGCATATGAAACATTCTTTCTTCCCAGAGGCCATTAGGACTGTAAACTCCTATCTCACTAGGGACTAACTTTTACTGTAACTTTACTGTAACTTCTACTGTATTTTTTAAAGAGTGCTGTTTTTTTCCCTTTTTCCTTCCGCCCACAATATTTAATATGTAAAATAATATGTGATTCTGTTCCATTCTGTTGTGGTTTGTTTGGTTGTTTGTTTGTTTGTCTTTTTGCACAAAGTCCGCGAGCATTGCCACTTTTCATTTCACTGCACATCTCGTATGTGTATGTGACGAATAAACATGAATTGACGACGTAACAAAATTCACAACATTGCATGACAAAAACTGTCTAATAAAACAACGCAGTACAAAACAAAAATATATATATGTGGACACCTTACTCACCATTGTCTTGTGGTGTGTGTATCAAGTTTCATTCAGATTGATGGCATATTTTACAAGTTATTCACATTATAAACTTTATAAAATCTAGTTTGACAAAAATCACTTGAACTTGCACTGGCAGTTAGCAGCCTATGACGTCACAATGGGATCTCATTTATATAAACTGCCCATCAGTAGTTCCACCCCACAATGACATCACAATGGGGTTTCATTTACATTTAAAAAAACTAAATTTTCAAAAGAAACTGCACATCAGCAGTGTTCCACCCCACAATGACATCACAATGGGATCTCATTTACATTTAAAAAAACTGTTTTCAAAACACAGCAACCTCCACCTCACGTCAACACAGCAACTTCCACATCAAGGGGGGGTAGGGAGGGGAGAGGGATTATGGAGGGAAGGAATGAGGGTAGGGAAAAGGAAAGAGACTGTTAGGTGAAGGAGGGAGTGGGGGAGGGTTGGTGCAGAGGGGAAACAAGAGGGAGGGTGAGGAGGGGGTGGAAGTGTTGGGGATGACATGGAATGAAGGAGGATAGGGGTAGGAAGAGGGATGGCGAGGCGCACTTGGGAAGGGTTGCCATGACTTGCGTCACAACGGGGATCTCTGGCAATGGGAACTTGTCAGCCGCACCTGCGCAGTTGGGGGCTATGGGTGAGTGGTGGAATATTGCGTTCGGGGACGAGCCCTCCCTTGTGACAGAGACCCAACGGGTCCCACTTGTATATATATTTTGTGTAGATGAGATAAAGTTTGTGAATTAACTGATGAGTAGACGAGAAGGGGTAGGAATAAATAAGCGTATACTTCCTCCTACTCCCCTTTGAACATGTAAGATATTTATATATAAATGTATATTTGTGATGTTTATGAGAAGTTATTCAATGAGTCATGTATAGATTTATTGTTCATTTCATTTTATTGTTATTTTGCTTTGTTTTAGACTTTTTTTGTTTTACATGTTCGAAATAAAATATAAACCACTACTAGTATGGGTAGGGGTGGTTTAATAATTAAAGCAGTTTGCATTCAATTTAATTCCAGAAATAATAATTTATTCAGAGATTAGTTACTTAGGTTAATATTTAACCCAAGTGTGTAATTCATAATAGCATTTGGAAGCAATCATTAATTTAGTTGCAATTAATATCTATCGATGTATTTGTATCAATCTATCGATGTATTTGTATCAATCAAGTTGCAATTAATACTGGAGCAAGAAAAAGTGAATTAACATAGTGCATTATTAATATAATGATGATTAAAACTGTGCATTTAATACTGGATAGGAGGAATGTAATTAACTAAGTTTGCAATCAATACTGAGGCTGGGTAACAATAAATAACTAATTATTCATTTAATATAGGACCGAGGACTTGATTAATTATAGGCAATTAGTACAGGACAAGGAAGTAATAATTAACACTAACTACCATAGAGTCAGGGCATTAATAACTAACACAGTGTGCAATCACAGTATAACTCACCTTGTAATTAATTAAAAACCTGGAGAATAATAATTTAAATTGTAGAGGAATTTAGTATTAATAATGCACAGTGTTTAAATAATTCTGATGGGGGAAATAATGAATAAGTGGTAGTTACATTTGGGACAGCTAATTAATAATTGACAATGTGTGATTAACAGGTAAGAGGTATGCACTGGTGAATAATAATACCAGGATAGTACAATAGTAGGAAATAGCTTTTTAACGGTGACTAGGATTCATCATAGTTAATAATGTGAATGGAAACTACTGATTAACAGCGCAGGGTTGGTACTTTGTGAGTAAACACATAAACCTCCTTTAATCTAGTACACTTATAAATCTAGTACAGTGGTCCACACTATTGAGTGCTATTACTATTAATACCTCAACACACTTTAAATTCAGTTTATTTATATATTACGCAGTATTTGAGTAAACCTTCCAGTAAATTAGAAAAATTTAACGTAAGAATGTGAACCAGAGCCCTAATAACTGGAAAAGAAAAGAGGGAACAGGAGCACATCAAGTCTCTTGCCCAGAATAGGTGAATCAAGGATCAGGGGACATAGGTTTAAGGTGAAGGGGAAAAGATTTAATAGGAATCTGAAGGGTAACTTTTTCACACAGTGGATGGTGGGTGTATAGCACAAACTGCCAGAGGAGGTAGTTGAGGCAGATACAATCCTAACATTTAAGAAACAGTTTGACAGGTACATGGATAGGACAGGTTTGGAGAGATATGGACCAAATGAAGGCAGGTCTTCTTCTTCTTGCATATGGCGTGCACAGCCTAAAGTTGACGAGGGTAGGTAGGTCTAGTGTAACTGGGACATGTTGGCTGGTGTAGGCAAGTTGGCCAAAGGGCATGTTTCCATGTAGTATCACTCTATGATTCCAGAGCATCAGCAGGTGAGATAGATGCTGGTGAGCTATTAAAATTCAGAGAGATAGAGAATTATTGGAACTTGCCTGTAATATGGACAGAAATAATATTTAATGTGGCATGTGATTAAATCAGGAGATTAATAATGAACAACACACTTAATATATAATGTGCAATAATAGTGATTAAATGTATGTGTAATTAGCACTATATTAATTATAGAGTGAGACATAAGTCTGTTTGTCATTAATGAAGGAAAATAACTAAATCAATATATAATTAACAAAGGTGCTCTGGATTAATAATTACTAATTTTAACACTATTATTACTTCCAAGTATTGGACTAATTATTAACAATAAATAATTCTAGATTGGGGATTAATAATACTTCAATGGTTACAGAATATCGATAACAGTGAATAATAATTAAATCCATGTAACAATAAGACAATAACGGCATGCAGCCAATTCTCTGATTGGATATTAATAATTACCATAGAGCCCAACTAATCTGTATGGTATTAGTATTTAATGTTGCATATATTAAATATGGTGTTGGGCAACAATAATTAACAATGTGCAAATAAAGTTAGTTTGGCAAATAATGGGTAATTAAGTGCATAACTAATACAGAGATGAGGGACAATAATTAATGCACTATAATTAACCAATAGGTGTGGAATGATAATTAACAGTATAACTTTTGCACAATTACTTTCTGATTAATTTTATTCGCAGTATAATTAATTTACTGTGCAGTAATTGTGAATTACTAATTAAATATAGTGTGACGTTGTTAAAAAAATGAGGTGCACAAGTTTTGCATTTGGCATTAAAAATTATAGTATGCGAGAAATTGTAGACTGGGTAATAATACTTTGTCGTTAACTCAGGAACTGAGTAATAATAATTAAACCAGAAGAGACTATGGTAAAATGATTAACTCGGCACAACATTAACACAGAGACGAATAATGAATAGTTTAATTAATAAAGGAACAGGAACATACAGTAATTATTAACCCAGTTATACCATTAATACAAAATCTGTGAAGTAATAATTTAAAGTATGCAATTAGAAGATGGACTGGAGATTCATCATTACTCTATGTGCAAATTTTAAATAATTAATAATATTAATAATCAATTTGCTGTGTAATATAGCTATGGGCCGAATGATTTACTTATGTAATTAATGTAGAAACTGATGAATAATACATTCAATCTGCACTTAATGCAAGGACTGGGAAGTGATAATTATCACAGTCGGTAATACATACAATGCCTTGAATGAGCAATGAAAATTATCTTGGTTTATAATTAGTGAATGATGAAGAAGTTTCAATGACTCAATGAGTAATTGATACACGTAGCAGATTAATTCAGTCTGCCTTTGGCTAGTAATAATAATAAATGGAATATGATTAACATGTGATCAGGGGATTAATAATAAATGTCTACGCAATTAATATTAGCATTGTGAAGTAGCAATTAGTACTTCGTGAAATTAATGCAGGTACCAGAGATTAGATTAGAATTGGTATTCAATGCTAATATAGGAATTATAGAATAGTAAGTAATGTCAAGTGTACATTACTTATTACTCTGCAATAACCCCCTCCCTCCCCCCCCCCCCCCCCCCCCCCCACATTACAAATAATCTAATTTACGGAAATCGATCTTTACTCTCCAATACAATTTTCAGTATTTCTCCAAGCAATTTTCAAGCTAGTAACATTAATAATATAATGACACATGATATTCACTAACACCGTTAGTTTAATAATGTGTAGTGTTAGGCTGATAATTTAATGAAATGAAAGAATTATAGCGCGATATGTGTTATTATAGAAAATGAACATTTTTGGCTTATAGACAGTTGTCAGGGACAGAACCCTAATATAATCTGGGGACTGCCTGCATGAGGAGGTAGCTTCAATAATTAACATGTTATGCAATTACTTATTGGCTGAGGAATAATAATTTTATAATTGTTACATTAGTGATGGCGTCATGACTGTTTCCTAATTTAATTCCTAAGGATGATTAAAACAGATGCTACTGATGAATAATAGCCTCTCATTGGTACAATGACTGGGAATTAATAATTGACTAATGAATAAGTGTAATTAATGCAATAAATAACAATACAGGGAAATTAAATTAATAACTACACTGCAAATAATATAGGAAACTAAATAATATAATAAATAATACTCGGCATTAATAATTGGCAGCATTTAATTAATTCTGAATGGAGGAGTAATAAATCACTGAATGTGTAATTAGTACTGGGATATGGGCATAATTATATCTACGTGTAACTGAAACAAGGTAATAATGATTAGCACTATTTAACTAACGCTATTACTGAGGAGCACTATTACTAACTATATAGGAGTTATGGACAGAGTAACAATAACTAACAACATGTAGGCAGCAATGTGAAGTGGATATTAATAATTAACACAGTATGTCATTTGGAGCAGCACGATTAAATAATAATTTAGTGGCTATGGAAGAAATTGAATGATAATTAAGTGAAAAGCAACAACATGAAAATAATACAAAGAGTGGGGGAATAATAATTCACACTTTGTAATTAATATATGGAATAGGCATGTCATTAACACTGGATACATTGCTTGAGTGGCGAATTAGAACTATTTCAATAATTATTATCGTCTACTATGCAATAACTAACGACAAGTAATTCATTCAGGAATTAAGGTTTAATAATTACTATTTAGATTGGAACTGTGGAATTGTAATTAATTCCATGCACGATTAGTATAGGACTAGGAAAAATGATTAACATTAATTAATGTAGGGATTGGAGAAAAATAACTAACCATGTGGAATTAATGGAGGAATTGAGGATTGGGGGATTATAAATTTGTAATTAATACTGGGAGGGTTTATTAATAATTAATCTCACCTGCAAATAATCTGCATTAGAAATAATAATTAGTGCAGTGTGTGCAATTAATATAGAGTAAGGTGAATAATGTTTGAATCAGTGTGTAATTGATACAGGTAATTGGGATTAGAAATTAACACCGATTAATAAAGGAACCATTAATAATTAATAGTGTGCAGTTCTGGAGTGGGAAATAACATCTAACTCAGTGTGTAATTATGACAGAGGCCAGAGCATTTTACAACACACTGTGCCATGGATCAGGCAGTAATTATGAACAATGTGTGCAATTAATTCAGGGACTAGGGATTAATAATTAATTGTATGCAATTAATACAAGAGAGTCATTGATAACAAATTTAGTATATAATTAAGTATGGTCCTGCAAATAATTACTAATTTAGTGCGTAATTAGTACAGTGATTGGGGATTCGTTATCAACTCAAAGTTAAAACCGCCTGAGGTTTCTTTTGAGACTCTCAGAAATATTGGGGGGAAATAGATAGTAAGAGACAATTATTATTAGTTAAATGCTACGACAGAAGTAAATGAGTCTAAAAAGGGATAAATCTGACGGACTTGATTGTCTACATCCCAGGGTTTGAAAGTGATGGAGATGGAGATGGAGATAGTGGATGATCTACCAAAGTTGACTGAGTGTACATGGGGAGGATGTTTTCCCTAGCTGAGGAGTCTAGAACTAGGTTCCCAGTCCCAAAATAAGAGTTGGGACAGTTATGGGCCTGCCCCACTTAGGCGATTTTTTTGGCGACTGCCGGCGACTGTCATAGTCGTAGCAGGTTGCCAAAAAAACGTCGACTGGACCCCCCTACGACAATGTCTACAACAACCTATCACCTAATCGACATCGGCAACAGCAAGCTACCGACAACCGACGACCCATTAGGACGTCCACCTATGACCACACCTACGACCACACCTACATCCTCCCGCGACAAGCTACGACAAGGTCAGCCAATTCAGTCGCCTGTACCTGTCGCCGGTTGACATAGGTTGACGTAGGTAGTTGCCAATGGAATTCACTGAAGTCAGCACCGGCGACAACCTACGTCATCCTGGCAACAACCTACGTCATCCTGGTGACAACCTACGACAGCATCTACATCAGGAGAGGTCAAGCAATGCTCGTTGGTGCCAAGCCAACTGTCGCCGATTGTTGCCGAAAAGTTTTGAACATTTCAAAATCCAGCGGCGACCAGAAAAACACTACGATTATTTGGGCGACTGAGGAGACTATTTGGGTGACTGAGGAGACTACTCACGACCTTACAGGCGACACCCCGGCGACCATGTGGCACAGCCTAGTCGCCTGTCGTCGCCTAAAAATTTGCCTAAGTGGGACAGGGGCATTAGAATGGAAATAAGGAATGATTTGTTTACACACAGAGTTGAATCTTTGATATAGGTATGTTACAAAACTTACCTTCAGCGGCGCTGCAGTTCTGTCACTGGCCGTGTGCGCAACTTTGGTGCCTTTGAGAGGGGGGGGGGGGGGGATTAAAAAGCCGTTTTCTCCTGCCTGTCCGAGATATATTTTCTTGGGCTACTACCTGATGTTGAATAATCGTTCCGACTGCCGTTCTCGGAATAAAAAAAAAAAAACGCGGGACAATTTAAGCGCTGGAGTAAAATAAAAATCTACTTCTAACGCTGTCAACACCGACAATGGGCTGGATCTCACGTAGGGGACAAAACATAATGTAAGTCGTCTATTTTACATATAAACTTGCTTTTAGGATTACTTTAATCAAAATTTCATAATCGAAAATGTGATTATGTAAATATACGAACCGGCAGTGTTTTTCCTGCCGATATGGGGTTTAAATTCACCGCAAACCGCAACGTTCCAATCGATCGCGTTCCACAAAATCTCACCCACAAGATGATTAAAATGGCCATTAATTTACGGGAATTAAACACTAAATTCCTTCCATTTGGCCTATAAATTCATGACAATGAGATTTAAAAATCAAGTTATATTGTGAATTCTTGTGTGAATGTTATTTGGACACTTAGGCTATTTAAAAATGTTAACCTTTTCTTAAGAAATGGATAGATCTAGTAATTGAATTTTGTAATTAGCTACTATTAGGTAACTAACTAATTATATGCTTTAATTTCAGGTCATCCAAGTAAGATTGTTTCATATTTGTTTCAGAATGCTTCAATCTATAATAACTGAAAATGTCATTCAATTCTCTTAATTTTTAAGAAAGTTATGGGCTTTGTCCTCGATCACAGCTTTTGAGTTAAGTCAATGGAAAAGCAAGATGCTAATTTCAGAGTATGAAAATGGCCATAACTTTTTTAATACTGAAGATATGAAAGTGAATTAGGTGTCAAATTAAACTTCTTTTTATGCTCTATCTGATGGGATAAATTGCAGACTTGATTTTTAAAATCTCAACATTTTGTAACATTGCTATTTGATATATTGTATATAATAGTTGGTAGCATTTAAAACTGTTTGATAGATTTATGGATATTAGATAAATCAAGGGATATGGGTAATGATCAGGACATAGTGTTGACGCAGAAGATCAGCCAACATCTTGTTCAATGGCGGAACTGGCTCAATTCACCAAATAGCCTTTTTCTTGATCCTATTTCTTATGTTTTAATATAGCCACTATCTATTAATAATAATTTTCAGGTGTATTGTACCTGGAATGGGAGGTTAATAAATTATGCACGGTCTAATTAGTACAGGAGGGAAAAGTTACACTAAGACCCTGAGGGGCTTTGATTAGTTTAGAGATTTGGCATGGAAACAGGCCCTTCGGCCCACCGACCAACCATATACTGGGTTTTTTCATCCCATGCACTAGGGACAGCTTACAGAAGCCAATTAACTTACAAACATGCACTTCTTTGGAATGTTGGAGGAAACTGGAGCACCCGGAGAAAATGCACGTGATCTCAGGGAGAACGTGTGAATTCCTTACAGACTGCAGGTATAGTCAGGAACCGAACCTTGGCCTCTGGCACTGTCACGCAACATCTCTACCGCTGCATCACTGTGCCACCGCGTGAAAAGCACGTCACCTCATTTGGGAGAATTTAGAAGTAGGTGTAAACATCTAAAAATGCACGTCACACATTTAACACAAAGATGAGTTTTTATTTGTCTTTGAGAGATTTGAAAAACTTCAGAATTCTTCCTCAAAAACCAATGGGAACAGATTTTTAAATATGTTGAAGGCAGAGGCAGGTGTGTTCTTGCAAAGCAAGGGAATGAAAGATTATCATGGGTAGACAAGACAATTATAGGTCAAGGTTATTATCATATCATTCAAGGTAGACAAAAATGCTGGAGAAACTCAGCGGGTGAGGCAGCATCTATGGAGTGAAGAAAATAGGCTAAGTTTCGAGTCGAGACCCTTCTTCAGACATCATATAATTCATGCTCTTATTAGAACTTGTGAGGCAAGTTTTTTTACACAGAGGGTGCTGAGTAACTGCAATGTGCTGCCAGGGATGGTGGTTATGATGGAGTGGCATTTAAGAAAGATTTGGATAGGCACATGGATATGGACAGATGTGGATTAAGTGCAAGCAATAATGAGTTGGTCTTGGCATTGTGTTTGGCACAGACATTGTGGCAAAAGGGCCTGTTCTTGTGCTGTAATAGTCTATGTTTTAAGTGATGGTCGAGGTTTAAGGTGTCTACAACCTCCTTCGTATGTAATTATTATAGGAATAGAGAGCTAATAAACATTATTTCATGTATTAATAATGAACCGTATTTAATTGATATTGGACTGGGCAAATCAAATTCCTCATGTGTGCAAAAATATTTGGCTAATAAAGTATGATATGATTATGATAATAATTTAAAATGGCCACTAATAAAGATTTGTGAAAAATAATTAACAATCTGAAATTAATATGAGGAAGGATTAATAATGCAAATAAGAGAACAGGTCTTGCCATTAACATAGTTTGCGTTTTGTTCAGAAATGGTTATTGTAATTAACACTGGGTTTGTTAATAATTCTATAAATGGGCAATTAATCAAGACTGCAATGCATTTGGAGCGCAATAACGTAGGGAGTGGTGAATAATAAAGAACAGAATCATTATTATTAGCATTGGAGAGTAATCAATATCTGGTCTGCCATTAGTACAAGGTCTGTGGAATAATAAGTAAGCGTGTGCAATTAATATTAATCGTGTTGGATTAAACTGAACAATGTATACGGGAACTGGAAGTTAATAATGAACTCAGTCTGTAAATAGTACATGATAAGCATATTAATTAACTAAAATTAATTAATGGAGGTACTCATGTGATAAAATTCACATTAACAACAGCTAGTTATTTCTAGGCAATTTATTATTTATTTTTGTGCATAATTTAATTCTCATTTGGAGTATCATAACTAACACCATTATATCATAATTGGATCTGGCTCTAATAATTAACATGCAATAAATACTTTACTTGAAATTAATAGTTAAATCAGGACTGGGAGTAACAATTAACAATGCGCCTAATACAGGAGGTAGGTATTAATTATCAGTGTGTAATAAACACGATTTTAAATGAGATCAATGATTGGTGTAGAGACTGGGCATAATGGTTCACATTACATTATTAATACAGAGACTGGGGATTAATAATTACTCAAAGTATATTTAGACACCTACTTGAATTGTGTAATTATACCATTAAGGATGAATAATTAAAATGAATTTTGTGTAATTTAATTGTGTAATTTAAATGAATTTTGTATTAAATTCTGTTAGTGGGAATTTGTAAATATGGGAATTTAGGAATTTAATTTGTGAATATTAATTAATTATTAATACTACATAATTGTTACCATGTTTGGAGAGTAATAAGTAATAATCTGGAATTAATAAAGAGACAGAAATATTACTTAATTTATAATGAATTATTGAGATGGGATTAATACGGTGTCTCATACATGCAGGAATTTACTTCAAGTCAAGAGTGTTTTATTGTCATATGTCCCGGACGGGACAATGAAATTCTTACTTGCTGCAGCACAACAGAAAATGTAAATATGTAAACATTGTATATAATGGGGGAAAAAAGAAAAAGTTCAATAAATAACAAATATAGTGTAAATAACAAATAATAATATAGTCTTTTACAGTTCAGAGCTCAGAGCTTATTCGTTATTACTTTTAATTATTCTTGTAGTATATAATTATTTTTGAACTGAGGATTAATAATTAAGTGTGCATAGTTGGTTATGTTCAGCCTATAAATAAGTACTGCTGTGTAATGGATTAATGGATTAAAGGAAATAAATAACCATATGCATTTAATATAGGAAAGACAAAATATTAATGATCTCACAGTGTAATTAATACTAAACTGGGATTAATAATTAACTGAATGTAATTATACCTATGGTGGAGATTATTATTAAGTGGCCTTTTCACGGGGCGAGTTGACGCAAGATGTCACCAGAGTGAAGAGGTCGTGGTCCAGCACGAGTCTCGCACGATATAACGGCAGTAGATAAAGAGTTCCCACGGTACTCGGCATTTCTGCTATTTGTGCGAGTGACTTGTCCGTTTCCCGAGCTTTCCCGTTAAATCTTGAATGAACATCGTGAACTACACGTGACACAAATGATGTAACTTTTTTTTTCACACACTATATATATCCTCCCTTGGTTGAATTGGCTCATTTGGAGACGTATTTTACTGTGTATTTGGGAGACACAGATGGACTGAGCACAGTACCTCGGTCTTACTGTGTGTGGGAGAGGGGGAGAAAGAGACGTACACTCACAGAGGCAGAGTCTCTCAGCCTGTGTAAGAGGGAGGGAGAGAGAGAGAGAGGCACACACAAGGTGGATGTGAAATCTCACCTGCCTGTTTCAGTGACAGACACCCGCGTCAGTAAATGAAGACACCCCCATCTGTCTCCCCCTCCTCTCCCTCGACTCCCCCACCTTTCTCTCCCAACTCCAGTCCCGTCCCGACCCCCTGGGAAACTGAATAGAGCAACAGTCAACTGCTGCCTGTGCGCTGATATGACAATAAAGGCTACTTTACTTTACTGAGTTAAAGAGTTCCCACGGTAGACTGTAAAACTGGGACCCTGGTTCTGGACTCCCCCAACACCGGAACCCTTCTTCAGACAGCCTAATCGGAATTGAGTCTGAAGATGTGTCTCGTCCCGAAACATCAGCTTTTTTTCTCCAGAGATGCTGCTTGACTCGCTGAGTTACTCCAGCTTTTTGTGTCTGTCTTCGGTTTAAACCAGCATGTGCAGTTCACTCCTTACACGGGTCTCTGTACAACATTGATTGGTAGCGTTCCGGACCCCTGGACCCGAGGACTCCGACCTGTATCTCTCAAAGAAGTACATGTGAAAAATTTCTCACGGACCATAAAAATGCGTAACCTTTCAGTAAAGTCCCTTTTAAAGTCCCTTTTAAAGATTATAGTTATTTTCTTGAATCTCATTAACATAACTCATGAATAAGTTGATGTCCATATGCGGATGCAAATCTTTATTTTTATTTATTTTTTAAATTCAATCCCACATAAGATCATTTTTACTCACCTTCTGTTCCCTCTGTCCAGCTTCCGGGTTCACCGTTCGCAGAAGTTCCCACGGTACCCGCAAGAGTTATTACGGATATCGCACTGGCCACTACGTTCATATAATGTTGCAATACTCAACCACAAGTGTACAAGTCAATCTTGGAGAAATTCAAACTTTCTTGAAATTTCTCCCGAGTGACCAAGTTACACGATGACCTGCCGTTAGCGCTACGGTGGTCCACGGTGGTCCACGAATGCCGCACTGTTATCGCACGAGGTTCTCACGATGTTAAACTCCGGTTAACTCTTGCGTCAAGTCGCCCCGTGAAAAGGCCGCTTTAGACTACAAAGCGAGATAATAATCATTAGAAAAGAACTGCAGATGCTTATTTAAATCAAAGGTAGACACAAAATGCTTGAGTAACTCAGCGGAACAGGCAGCAACTCTGGAGAGAAGGAATAGGTGACTGAGGAAGGGTCTCGACCCGAAACGTCACCCATTCATTCTCTCCAGAGATGCTGCCTGTCCCGCTCAGTCTGAGGAAGGGTCTCGACCCGAAAACGTCAACCATTCCTTCTCTCCAGAGATGCTGCCTGTCCTGCTGAGTTACTCCAGCATTTTGTGTCTACCTTGGAGATAATAATCATTATTTTTGCGTTATTAAGACAGGGGCCAGAAATTGGCAACCAGTGTGTTTACTAACATGAAGACCAGTGGTTAATACTTAACAGTCACGATTGGGTGTAATAACTCGCCTGGGGAATAAAAAGTAACTCAATTGGCAATTAGCACTGGAAATGGGGAATTCTATTTAACTGTGTGTTTACTTAGTACTGACGAGGGTTGTACTTAACCCACTACCCAGTCTCTGCTTGCCCAGATTTACCGATTTCTGGACGTTGGAGGGGCAAACGGACCAACTCTCTGCATCCGAGAGGTGACATCGAGGAGGATTGTGCTCTGATCAGTGAGGCAGCCTCAGGCAGTGTGTCGAAAGGCCCCACTCCTGGAATGCCATGATAAGCTTCAGCAGCGGAGAGATCACTGCTGCCAAAGGCCTTTGAACTGTTTTAAATAGGCCTGACAGATATAAAACCTAAATCTCCAATTTGCTTGGCTTTACTTTGAGGTTAAATATCTCAAAAACGAATCCTCATCCAGGGCTTGATATTCTCTCTCCAGCATGCTCAAAGGTGAGTGCAGTAGTAGAGCACGGGATCAGGCAATCCAGCATCTCACCTCCACTCAGGTCAGGTCAGGAGTCCTCCCCCCCACCACAGTTACCAGGTAATCCCGTGCTACCTGCTCCATGGTCGGATAGAGCCTCCCCCACCTGGTTTGCCAGGTGAAGGGGGGGCTGTGGACCCCCAGTAGGACCAAAAACAAGACCTGTCAAATGGCGGATGAGCTTCTAGCGAGCCAACATCCACACTTCAGTAGAAGTTGCGATCACTGTCGTACATAGCATTGTAAAGGAGGATGATAAAGCACACACACCAAAATTCTATACTTCCAGCGGCGGAGGTCCGCAGGAACTGGAGAACAGAGATGTGTGATGCTTCCGTCACCGTTCCCGTCGGAAACCAGCACCCCTGCGTCGCTAATGCTTTCAACGATGATGATGATGATGGTGACCTCCACTCAGATAGCAGTGGTTGGCTGACTGGGGCGCAGGTCTGACACTAATTCAGCAGTGGGCTGAAAAAGCTGCATCTGCACATTTTGTCTGCTCCACTGCAAAATCTCCTCAAGGTATGCCAACTTTGAAGAAGTTCTCCCCCTCTCCGGTGAGAGTTCTGCAACACCCTGTCTCACTGCACCCCCTCTGCGATTACTCCTCTTGTAAATTTCACCATTTGCAATCCTTCGTTAACACCTCGTCCCCAGCCAACAATGGACCATTGTGGGCTCCACCTCTCCTGAGCCATCAATGCAGGCTCTGCGCTATTCTAAACCTTTCCATGCCTCCAGTGACCCCCCCCCCCCCTCCCTGACTCTTAGTCTGATGAAGGGTCTCGACCCAAAACGATAGCTCTTAGGACTAACAGAATCAAGGGATATGGGGAGAAAGCAGGAATTGTGTACTGATTTTGGATGATCAGCCTTGATCATATTGAATGGTGGTGCTGGCTCGACGGACCAAATGGCCTACTCCTGCACCTATTTTCTGTTTCTATGTTTCAATGTTTCTATGTCACCTATTCCATTTCTCCAGAGATGCTGCCTGACCCATTTTCAGCTGACAGCTGATGGTTCCCTACATAACTGTCAGTTGTCGATAACTCATTGTAGATTGATACAGGGTCTGAGCAATAATAATTGACAAAACACGACTGGGTTTATACTAGAGACACTATTCCTCAGTTCTTACACACAAGAACTGAGGAATGATAATTAGCAGTTTCTTAATCAATGCGAGAACTGGGAAATAATAACTAAATGTGTCTAATTAATACTGGGACTGGGAATAATAATTAGCAGTGCATAATGAACACTGGGACTGAGGGATAGTACTTAAACATATATGCAATGACTCTGGAAAGAGCAAATAAAAATCTTGTGTTATTATTATGCAAATGAAGCAATAAGTCAGTGAATACAATGAGGTTCTGGTGCTATCAAAGAGTCATAGAATTATAGGGTGATACAGTATGGGAACAGGTCCTTTGGCCCCACTTGCCCACACCAGCCAACATGTCCCAGCTACACTAGTCCCACCTGCCTCCATTTGATACATATCCCTCCGAACCTGTCCTGTCCATGTACCTGTCTAACTGTTTCTTAAACATTGGAATAGCCCCTGCCTCAACTACCTCCTCTGGCAGTTTGTTCCATACACCCACCACCTTTTGTGTCAAAAAGTTACCTCTCAGATTCCTATCAAATCTTCTCCCCTTCACCTTAAACCTATGACCTCTGGTCCTCGATTCACCTACTCTGGGCAAGAGACTCTGTGCCTCTATTCCTCTCATAACTATTGGGCCGTATCACACTGCCTGATAGCTGACGGCGATGAAGGGAATTGTTGGGTTTCAGCTGACCGTGTCTCAGCTCTCATCGGTCGGCTTTGCTGCCGAACTCGCAGTTGATCAGTGGAGCGGTGACTCCCCGCACTGCAAGTCTGAACTTCAGCTCCAGGCCTGGCAAGACTGTGGCAGGAACAACAACCCCATTCATTTCAAAGGGTTTCTTTGGAAATGGTAGGTTCGGGTTAGCGGTTGATTTCATTTCCTTCACTTTAATGGGTTTTTTAAACATTGGTATTTTACAATTACTGTAATGTTTAATGACATTTTTAAATTAAAAAATTCTGTAAATTAATTTTATAAATGTTTTTTTATATGTGACCATCCACTTTTATAAGACCTTCCACATGTACAAGATCCAGCGTCGGCCCTGAGCTGGGTGGGTGAGTAGGATCGGCTTGCTCTGCTCTGCACATTGGGGAAATGTCAATGCAGGCAGGTGGGGACCAGGAAACGCAGGCGCAAGGACTTGTAGTTAGTGGTTGTCTACAAGTGAAATAACAAGTCATGAGCAGGATTGTGTAGTATCAAGTCAGGTAATGCAGCTGCCTCACAACTGTGACAACTGGGGTTTGATCCAAGCGTCTGTTTCTGTGTTCTGTGTGTGTGTGTGGGTTGTCTGTGTGTGTGTGTGTGTCTGTGTGTATTTGTGTATGTGTTAAAGGGCCTGTCCCACGTGGGCGTCATTTGCGTGTCATTTACGCGACATCATTAACGCGTCACGACACACAACGCTCGCAAGGCACGTGGTGGTGTAGGTAGTGATGCGCGCCGCGCCCCAGGATTTTGAGATTCACAAAATCTTCACGCGCTACCTGCGTGACGCGCAAATGACGCCCAAGTGTGACTGGCCCTTAAGTTTCACATTCTCCTTGTATGTTTCCCTTGGGAGCTCCAGTTTCTTCCCAAAAGTTTGCTGGTTGATAGATGAATTGGCTATTGTCACTTACTTACCCCTGGTGTATGTAGCTGGGGGGAGAATCAAGGGCAGGTTTAAAGGGCAAGTTTGAGTTGCAGGAAGGGAAGTGGCGTTTGCTTTCAAAGTCTGCATAGATCAATGGAACGAATGGCCTCCTTTGTGGCAACATGAAACATAAAATAATTAGCTCAGTGCATAGTTAATACTGGACTGTGCTTAATAGTTAGCATTTGGTTAGTGAAATTGGGCTGTGGTGTGAAATCATTAATTTAGTGTGTATTTAATAAAACAAATAACAGCAAGAACTGCAAGCTCCATCTATATTTATAAATCACCTTCAATATTACCATGCTCCCCTGAACCACTAAACACAGCGATTACAGGAGAATATTTAAACTTAATGTGCAAGGATAGTACAACTAATGAAAACCTGATGCCATGCCCACCAGTTTGTACTGGCACCCTTCCCACCTCCCTCGCCCTGCTTGGCAACTATTCCCTGTGGTAGAGACTGGGTCCACCTAATGCTGAAGATGTGTAGCTGCAGCAGATCTCCATGAGTCCTGGCATCCCCATTCGGCAGGTCTGGGTGCGCCGGATCAGTCTTGGAGTAGGTCAACAAGGCTTCAGCACAATACAGGCCCCATTCTCAGAACATCTCGACATACCTGGACTGTTCGCAACAATAGAGCAGAGGTTTGTTCACACTGTGAGGCAGTTTAATATTTTTTTTAATAGTTCCCTGGCAACATTAAACTAAGGTAAAATACTTACCCTCCCCACTGCCTCCTAATCTGCAGGTCGACAATTCCCATTGAAGATAGACACAAGAAGCTGAAGAAACTCAGCGGGACAGGCAGCATCTCTGGAGAGAAGGAATGGGTGATGTTTCGGGGTCGAGACCCTTATTCAGACTGATGTCAGGAGAGAGGGAGATACATAGATAAGGAAGTGTGAAGTGTGAAAACAGGGCAAAGGGAATGGCGATCAAGGAAAATGTAGAATAGATCATTGTTAGCTGGGAGAAGGTAACAAAGTGAGTCCCCAGTAGAAAGCTGATCTCCTTGTTAGTCTGAAGAAGGGTCCTGATCCGAAATGTCACCTGTCCACGTTCTCCAGAGATGTTGCCTGACCTGCTGAGTCACTCTAGCACTTTGTGCCTTTATTAGTAAACCAGCATCTGTAGTTCCTTGTTTCTACTCCATGTGACTCCATTGACACGACAAAGTGACTGTTAGGAGGCAACTTCTCACCCAGAACTTAAATCCAAGACCTGACTGATCCACCAACACAAGCGAACAAGATTTACTCATTTGCTTCAAATCGAATGTAATCATGTAATCATGTATAGTCTTTCTGCTGACTGGCTGGCACACAACAAAAAGCTTTCCACTGTACCTTGGTACACGTGACAATAAACTAAACTAAACTAAATGACCAATAGATGGCTGGAGCAGTTGTTGTGGTGTGATGGATAAACCACCCTTTGCCATCAACATTTGAGTCACCAATGCCCAGAATGTACACCACCAGATTCAGGGACAGGTTCTTCCGAGCTGTTATCAGGCAACTGTATCATCCCACCACAACCAGAGAGCAGTGATGAACTACCATCTACCTCTGATGTCACTCGGACTATCCTTCACCGGACTTTGTTGGCTTTACCCTACACTAAACGTTATTCCCTTATCGTGTATCTATACACTGTAAATGGATTGGTTGTAAGCACGTATTGTCTTTCTGCTGGTACACAAAAATGCTGGAGAAACTCAGTGGGTGCAGCAGCATCTATGGAGCGAAGGAAATAGGCGACGTTTCGGGCCGAAACCCTTCTTCAGAAACCCTTGTCTTTCTGCTGACTGGTTAGCACGCAACAAAAAGCTTCTCACTGTACCTCGGTACACGTGACAATAAACTAAACTGAACATCTCAGAACCGCTGCCTAAATAAAAACCCAAATAAGTAACTTAAATAATTTGGTTACTTTAAGCATACACTGGCAGAGACGCTCTCAATTCTAGTACATCTGGAGGTTGACATGTGGTGCCTGCATAGTGGTGAGCTTACAATCAATGGCCCACTGCACCAGTGAGGGCCTGGTATTTCTGCAAACCCACATGATAGCTCCACCTGGTGCTCAAAAATTTACAGTGAAATACAGCACAAGTCTTGGCCCACTGAGTCTGCATTGACCATCAAACACACATCTATACGCAGAACTACCCGAACCTAATCTACCCTTCCCATATTCCCATCAACTGCTTTCAAATTCTAACATTCGCTTACACACCAGGAGTAAATGATCAAATTAACCATCAAGAAAACTGTAATGTAATAAGAGAACATCAGCTCTAGTGAATGGAAAGCCATGGGTTTTCACAAATATTACCAGTCTGGAAGGATCCTCAGACAAAAGTTGCAGTGATTTATTCAGCCTCTGACAATGAAGCACGTACCCTACCCTGAGGTTGCAGGTAGAGTCATCGAGTCAAACAGCACGGAAAATGGCCTTTCGGCAAAACTCATTCATGCCGATTGAGATGCCCCTTTCAAGCTGGTAACCTCCAATGCTATCTGTGTGGAGTTCTCTCTGTGACCACGTGAGTTATCTACGGGTACTCCAGTTTTAAACGTTGATTGTCCCCCATTATGAAGGGAGTGGATGAAAAAGTGAATGGGTGATTGACAGTCAGCATGGACTCCATGGGCCAAAGGGCCTGTTTCCATGCTCTATCTTTAAATTAAACTAATTTGCTGGCCCATATCACTTAAAACCTTTCCGATCCATGGAGCTGCCCAAATGCCTAAATGTTGTTGTTGTTTCTCTTTCAACGACCATCTAATAGCTCGTTCCGTCTACCTACCAAAGTTGCTCAGAGAATCCGATGAAATCCCCTCCCCTTTCACGTTAAACATATACCCTGTAGTTATTATTATCCTGCCGTGGGGAAAAGACAGGATAAAGTGCATTCACCTTATCTATTCCCCTGATGATTTATACACCTCCCATTAGATCACTTCTCAGCCTCCTGTTCTGTAAAGTGGTCCTCGCCTGCCCAACCTCTCCCTGTAGGTCAGGTCCTTGAGCCTTGTCAACATCCTCCTAAATCTTCTCTGCAGCTTTTCCAATTTAACACAATGTGTAACATTATCAACTATAACACACCGTCTCAACTTTGATGCTCAAGAGCCTGACTAATGAAAACCACTGTGCCTAAAGCCTTCTTTTCATTCTATCTCTCTCTCTCTCTGCAACATCACTTACAGGGAACTCTGCATTTGTAGTCCTAGATCCCTCTGTTCGACAATACCTCCCTGGACCCCACCATTCACTGGGTATGACCTGCTCTGGTGAATACATCACACACTTGTCTAAATTAATCTCCTAAATGCACCTCACATTTAGCTCAGCCCACTTGTCCAGCTGACGAAGATCCAGCTGTAATTCTTGATAACCATCTTCACTGTCTACAATACCACTTATTTTAGTGTCATCTGCAAACTCGCTAATCACAAAGTCATGCAGGATGGAAACATGGACCTTCAGCCCAATTCGTCCATGCTGACCCCATTACCCCTTCTTAGCTAGTCCCAATTGGCCCATATCCATCTAATTCTCTCTTCACTCTTTCCAGCTTAATTAAGGATGTATATTCTCATCAAAAGTGTCATTATAGATGACGGCAATGAACCCAGTCCTAATCCCAGAGGCACACCACTAGTCACGTCCCAAATCCAAAAAACACTACCACCCCTACTATGAAACCAATTTTGAATCCAGTTGTTTGATTGAAAGATATATCATGGAAACAGGCTGCTTGGTTCCTCAAGTCCACACATCTACTATTATTTACCCATTCACCCTAGTTCTAAGTTATCGCACTTTGTCATTCATTCCCTATGCACTATGGGCAATTCAGAGGCCAATTAACATACCAACTCGCAAATTTTTGGGATGTGGGAGGAAACCAGAGCACTCAGAGGAAAGCCATGCAGTCACATAGAGAACATGCAAACTCCACACAGACAGCACCTGAGGTCAAGATCAAACCCAGGTCACTGGAGCTGTGAGGCAGCAGCTCAACCAGCTCCGCCATTGTGTCTTTAGATCCAATGCAAACTAAATTTCCAGAGCAGCCTAATATGGAAGCTTATCAAAGGTCTCACGAATGTCCATATGGTCTATAATAATAATAATAATAAATTTTATTTATGGGCGCCTTTCAAGAATCTCAAGGACACCTTACAAAAAATTGAGCATGTAGAGGAAAAACATGTAAGGGGAATGAAATAAATAGTAGAGACATGACTAGTACAGAAAGTAAAGACAGAAACCCTGCCCTCAACAACCTTCTTGGTTACTTCTTCAAAAAACGCATTCAGATTACTGAGACACAATCTGCCTCACCCAAAACCACACTAACTATCACTAATCAGCCTGCCTTTCTAAATGCACATATATGTTATCCATCAGAATTCTCTCCAGTAACATTTCTACCAGAGATGTTAATCTTACTGCTCAATAGTTCCCAGGTTTTTGTTTGCAGCCCTTCTTAAATAGAAGTACAACATTAGCCACCCTCCAGTCTCCTGGCACCTCATCCATGTCAAATGATGATTCATATTGTATATCTCAGCCAAGGCTACAGCAATTCCTGCTCTAGCAATAACACTCCTCCATAACCATCAGCACGGGGCACTTCAAGGCTGCGTGCTCAGTTCCCTGCTTTACTCATTCTATACCTATGACTGTGTAGCCGGACACAGTTCCAACTCCATCTTTAAATTCACTGACGATACCATCGTTGTTGGATGAATTATGAGTAAAAATGAGTCAGACTATAGGAGGAGATCGATCGGCTCCTTGAATGATGCCAGAATAGCAACCTTGCTTTCGACGTCAGTAAGACCGAGGAGCTGATTGTTGACTTTAGGAGAGGAAGGTCGAGGATCCACGAACCTGAATTCATTGATGGATCGACGGTGGAGAGAGTCAACAACTTCAAGTTTCTGGGAGTGCACATCTCTGAAGATCTGTCTTCAGCATATGATGCAATCATAAAGGAAGCCCACAAACACGTTTACTTCCTTAGAAGAATGAGGAGATTCCGTATGTTGGCGAATACTCTCTTAAACTTCGGCAGGTATATGGTAGCGAGCATATTGACTGGGTTGTATCACAGCCTAGTTTTCAAGTCAAATGCCCAGGAACAAAGAAGATTACAAAAAGTGGTGTACATTGCCCGATCATGGGTACGTGACCTCACAGCCATTGAAGAGATCCAGCATCATCAAAGACCATCCTGGCCAAGCTCTCATTTCACTCCTGCCATCATGAAGAGGGTATAGGAGTCTGAAATCAGTCATCCAGGTTCAGGTCTAGCTTCTGCCCAACAACCATCAGGTTCTCGACTTGAACACAACAAATTCCAACTAAACCACAAGCTATGAACTGTCTTGGTTGCACATGGGACTGGGCTTTTGTTTTGCACTAATATTGCTTTTTTTTAAATTTATTGAACTTTATTTTTTTTATTGTGTTAGCTATAATATTGTGTTTACAGACCTGTTATGCTGCTGTAAGTAAGAATTTCATCGTTTTGTTTTCGGTACATATGATAATTAAACACTCTTGACTTTCGACTCTTCCTCACTCTCTCAGTCCTGTTGATTTTGGTGAAAAACCCTCAAATGCTTCTCAATAATAGATTGTGCAAAAGCATTAAAGTCAGGAAAAGGTCGTTCACCATTTTACATAATACTTCCAATTCACTGTATCAAATTTGAAGAATTCTAGAAAATTATTGCAAAATTATTGTAATCTAGTTGATAGAAATCTATCAGCAGTTTACTTTAGTTTAATTTAAAACTATAGCATGGAAATAAGTCCTTCGGTCCACCGAGTCCACGTTGACCATTGATCACAGACACAAAATGCTGGAGTAACTCAGCGGGATAGGCAGCATCTCTGGAGAGAAGGAAAGGGTCACGTTTCTGGTCGAGACTCTTCTTCAGACTGACCATCGATCACCCGTACACTTGTTCTACATTGTCCCAGTTTCGCAGCTTAAACGCGAGGGCCAATTTACATAGGTCAAACAACCTAGAAACCACACAGTTTTGGAACGTGGGAGAAAAACGGAGCACCCGGAAAAACCGAGGCGATCACAGGGAGAATGTCCAAACTCCATACAGACAGCACCCGTAGTCAGGATCGAACCCGGGCCTCTGGTGCTGTAAGGCAGGAACTCTACCCTTGCGCCACTATACCGCAGTGACAGTCTCTTCAAATAAAATTGGTTTGTGCTCTATTCTGTTGTGGTTCAGATGCGCAAGGTTAACAGCTTGTGTTGGCTGAAGGATGAACTGGTAACCTTATTGTGCCAATATCAAACCCTCAACAGTATGTTTGCCACCACAAAAGCCTGCCAGCAATGTGTATGCTCATGTTAGAGGCTATGTTGGAAACTATTCACCATCCACTGTGCACCAAAACAAAAGGATGACATTACTGAATTTTATGATCCGTGTAACACTAAACTGAGATCAAAAGAATGAAAAATAAACAGGGTAAGCAATGAGAAGAACGTTGATTAGAATTTGTGAATTCATTGTCAAGCCAGCTGAATGAAGAGAGAACCAAGAAGGAAAGTCAGAACATAAATTTATTTTAAATTCCCTGTTTTTAAATTTCAGAAATAATTCAACATTTTTGAATTGTTTCGTTCCGGAGCAAGAACATTTCTAGCGAGTGGTTATTAATTTACCAGCCTTAACTTTCTCAGGTAGTTTAAAGGACAAGTAATGTCCCAATGCAGTAACTTCACAAAAGTCACTAGAAACTGATGCAGAAGATGCCATTTGCACAAAAACTAAAACATTGCAAATTAAGTGCGCTGCCATTCATAATTCACAGGGTAGATTTGTGTATTCATAACAATAACCACCAATCGCACACAATTATTTTCTCACAACATTGTGCACAATATCTTTGGCAATTAAAGAGCTGAGTTCAAATGAGATGGTTCATCAGAAAGTTCAATCAGAACTCTTTAATAATTAGATCTGCTTATGTTGTTGCAATTGCAATATTTATAATTTGTCATTGCCATGGGGAGACAATGGTGGCTTTTTCCTGCTCTGATGTTCGATGTGCACATTTTGCCCAAAGACTCAATTTACATGTTAGGATTTTCAAGAAACAAGCAGCTTGGTATTAATTCATACATTCTCCAGGCCTTCCATCTTCCCTTTCATGTAGTACACTGTCAGAAAGCAAATCAAACTCAACTGAGATGGGAGACCAAAGAATGTAAATGATCCAGAACCAAATACATTACTTTCCACATTATAATGAAAAGCTGAAGAATTTGTATACTTGACCTTCAATCCATAGGGATCAGCTGGTGTGATCAGCAATCTATGAGAGACGGTGAAAGATGTCTCACTGGCTTCACACTGCGCACACATGCCTGGGTCAGAAAATGAATCTCTGATACCAAGCTAACCATCTGCACAAAGGGCTGAGATGCCCAGCTGACGACATCCTGCATTTCTTTTCTGGTCACATAACTGAACTACAAATCCAGATTAGTATAAATAATAAAGAAAGACAAGAAAGAACATTTTGTACGTGTAAGGGAATGTATATTAGACTCCAAAGTTCACACATCTGTAAACATTGACTTACACTCTCTTGGGTTCTACATCACATTAGCAGTCCAGAAAATTGCCTTTGAACTTGGTAACAAGCACCAAAGGATTGATTCACGCCATGGTTATCTGGATTTACAGCAGTGGCCCAGATCTTCACCGTTATAACTGAAGATAGACACAATATGCTGGAGTAACTCAGCGGGACAGGCAGCATATCTGGAGAGATGGAATGGGTGAAGTTTCGGTTCGAGACCCTTGCTATATTTAAGAGGGAGTTAGATGTGGCCCTTGTGGCTAAAAAGATCAGGGGGTATGGAGAGAAGGCAGGTACAGGATACTGAGTTGGATGATCAGCCATGATCATATTGAATGGCAGTGCAGGCTCGAAGGGCCGAATGGCCTACTCCTGCACCTATTTTCTATGTTTCTATGTTTCAGACTTCCTTCTATACTCATTGCTGGATAACTCATTGGAGTAGAAAGGCAATCTTTCTATCGTCGCCCAGGGATCCTGAGGTGAATAAAACTGCCTTCATTGATTATTCTGTGTGGTGCTTGTTTCTCTGGCACTGACCACAGACTGGTCGGGGACCATCTTTCATGACTCAGCATTGCATTTACTAATCTCCATCAGCTGTGCTGATTCACCTTCAGAGTCTGCAATAAGGGTGGCTTCATGTTCCTTTCACCATTTTGGAAATGTTTTTGTTAACTTCACCAGGCATGGTAGTAATGTTCAAAGGAGTAGTCTAGTTTAGTTCAGAGACACAGCGCGGAAGCAGGCCCTTCGACCCACCGACCAGTGATCCCTGCACACTGACACTATCCTACACACACTAGGGACAATTTAAACTTATATCAAGCCAATTAACCTACAAACCTTTGCGTCTTTGGAGTGGGTGAGGAGACCGAAGATCTGAGAAAAACTGGGAGAACGTACAAACTCCGTACAGACAGCACCCGTAGTCGGGATCGAACCCGGGTCTCCAGTGCTGCAAGAACTGTAAGGCAGCAACTCTACCACTGCGCCACCGTGCCACCCTGTGGAATGTATAATTTCCCTGAAACATGTGTTCAATTAAAATCAGTTTAAGCACAGCTCAGACTTAACTCCAACATGTATTCCCAATCTTAGGTCTCTGAAAATTATTTCCCTATATTATTAGATTTTTCTAGAAGGTGGGAATGTAAGGTAAGCCTATTTATGTATTTGGTATTTATTATTTACTAGTCTCCATTTTACATTGCATTTTTCTCCAAAGAAAATCTACAGCCATTCTCTTGGTAATGTCAAAATCTCAAAACTGGTGCTCCGACAAACATGCATAAATGCAAGCAAACAAATGAAATATAAATGTTAAAAATGTTAGAAATATTCAAACAGGGCTGACAGTCTGGAGAGAGAAATGTTTCAATGACATTTCATTGGAGCCAGTGAAAGATAAAGCAATAACATTTTTTTAAATCCAGTATAGGTTTTGGGGGAGAGAGAATACCAGGGAAGAACTGTGATAGAATGCTGGACAGGAGAGATTGAAGAAACAATGGAACAACGCATGGAGATGTGCGAGGTTCGGCCAATAATACGTCCACATAAGCGCTGGCTTGGAGATCGTTTCGCTGAACACCTCCGCTCAGTCCGCCTAAATCTATCTGATCTCCCGGTTGCTAAACACAAACTCCCACTCCCATTCCCACACTGACCTTTCTGCCCTGGGCCTCCTCCATTGTCAGAGTGAGGCCCAGCGCAAATTGGGGGAACAGCACCTTATGCTGCATTTTGCTTACACCCCAGCGGTATTAACATTGACTTCCCTAACTTCAAGTAACCCTTGCTTTTCCTCTCTCTCTCCATCCCTCCCCTTCTCAGTTCTCTGGCCAGTCTCACTGTCCCTGACTACATTACATCTCTGTTTGCTTTGTTGTTGGTATCTTCTCCCAGCTATTAATGATCTATTCTACATTTTTCTTGATGACCATTCCCTTTGTCCTATTTTCACACCTTACACTTCCTTATCTGTGTATCTCCCTCTCCCCTGACATCAGTCATGAGGGTCTTGACCCGAAACGTCACCCATTCCTTCTGTGCCGCTGAGTTACTCCAGCTTTTTGTGTCTATCTTCGGTTGAAACCAACATCTGCAGTTCCTTCCTACACACAAAGAAACAGAAATATGCACAAACCATGTAAAAGTATATACACTGTCAAACATAAAAAAACCCTGCTCGTATACAGCAATTGGATACAGATATAGAACTGTACATGGTGGTGGCTCGTCGTAGATGTCGATAGCATGGTTGTGCAGTCTCATGTCTTATGGGATCGAGTGCGACTCACAAGTCTGATGTGGGGGGATCATGTGGCCGCTGTAGGGAGGATTTAGGGCTGCAGCCTTCCTCCTGTCTCTGGCACTATCGAGACGGATTTGGCGATTGCCTGTACATACTGTACATACCTACACACATATATATTCCACTGCAATAATTCTGGGTTAAAATATCAGCTACGGTCTTAGGAACAAAGTTTGTGATGGGGACCAAAGGCAAAATGTTTTGGTCCTCCCAAGATTCAGTCAAAGAAAACTTCTGATCATCGAGCATTGGCTGTTGGAAAGTTAATGTTGAATCAAAGGCAGTGTGAGTTTGTTGGGCCAACGATCTCAGCATTACTCTGGAGTCACTGCATGTTTTTCAATGAAGACTGCTTTTAAATGATGAGTCATAGGGAGCAAGAATGAATCTTTGCAAATGTCAGATTCAACACAGAGGAATGGAAAAATAAACCATTGCAGTTTATTTTCTAATGCCAACTTGACAGGGGGGGGGGGGGGGGTGGTTGATGTGAAACTGGTGGGTAATAAAGAGAAACTAGAGAGAGGAAGCAATGCCAATTATTTCAAAGACTTTATTCAGGTCAAGGAGGTGAAGAGTGATAATGGATCACCATCCCAATCATGCAGCTTGTCACTTGTGGCTTCTTGCATTTTCAGGCATGATGCAAGTATCGATAACAAGGCCAACATTTTACACTCATCCTCACCTGCACTTGAGAAGAGTGCAGCGAGTCTTCTCCCTTCAAGGTCCTGCTATTTTTAGGTAGATCCAGCACTTTTTGTTGGTGCCAATGGAAAAAGGGTGACATATCATCAAGTTCACAATGTGAAGGGGTAGAACTTGTGAATTGTGGCATTACATTCATCTGCTGCCTTGTGTTCTAAGTACTGAAGATCGTAGGTTAGGAGAGGTGGTGCTGGAAAGCCCTTGGTAAGCTACTGCTAAGGAGGGTTTCAATAATATGGCAGGGATGATTAATATCTGGTTAAAAGAATTCAAATACGATTTTGTAGGGAAAATTGGCTTAGATTTGGTGGATAAAAATCCGCTGTAGGTGAGTATAGAGGAAAGGGGAAGAAGCGTTGTCAAGAATGTTAGACAAGCAGAACTTGGAGAGGACACAAGGGAAGGAACTAGTGAAAGCTGCTGAATTCAGTTCTTGGGTAGGGAAGAATTGTTGGAACATGTGGCACGGTGGCGCAGCGGGAGAGTTGATGCTTTGCAGCGTTTACAAAGCCAGAGACCCAGGTTCGATCCCGTCTACGGGTGCTGTCTCTATGGAATTTGTATGTTCTCCCCGTGACCGCATGGGTTTTCTCCATGATCTTCATTTTCCTCCCACACTACAAAGGCGTACCGACTTGTAGGTTTGATTGGCTTGGTACAAATGTAAAATTGGCCCTAGTGCGTGTAGGATAATGTTAATGTGCGGGGATCGCTGGACGGTGAGGATGGTGGGCTGAAGGGCCTGTTTCTGCGCTGTATCTCTAAACTAAACTAAACTAAACGTTGCCTTTTGGGCTGGGGGAAGGCTGAGGCTGCAATGTTATTGGAGACCATCAACTTCCTCTTGTTGAAACCCGAGAGAATTTAGGATTGAGGTACTGAAGTTGGAAGGTGTCTTTTCCATCCATGTTGATCCTGGAAAAGTAAACCGAATTGACAAGGAAGGACCCAATTATGTTTTATGTGGTCCAGCAGTTAATTATTAAATCAATTGTTCTCTTGTGCCCTCTGCAAGCTCACTTGCACAAACTACTGGGCGATTGCAAAAGAAACAGGAACTGTGTAGCCTTTTCAGATTGAACAAAATGTGCAGGTGATTGTCATGATAACACAGCAGACAGACACAATCTCCCATCATGGAGAGGAGCCCTATTGTATTATTATCTCACTTCACAAGAAATATGACAAGTTGAAGGAAGAGTTTGTTCCACTTCTCTCTGCCATTAACGTGCTTTACACAAAATGAATCCTCACAACTTAAAATCAAGGTATGTCGCAGATTATTAATAACTACATGATAATTGCTTGCTAATGGTGGTGGTTCCAAATAGAAGTGCTGATGTTTAGCTATTTAATTAGTAGTAAGTCTGCGGGCATGTGCTGTCAAAGTCATAGTCCCACCTGTCAGATTTGGAGTACGGAATCAATAAGATCACCTTGCAAAACTGTAATGTTTTAAACTATAATATTTAATTATTGTTTAAACTATGTTTTATTCTTAATGTTTTAAGTTTTATTCTAAATGGTTTACTCCATGTCGTGTTGTTACTTGCGAGCGGAGCACCAACGCAAATTCCTTGTATGTGTACATATTTGGCCAATGAACTTATTAAATAATTAATGCAATACGCTTCTGAATCCTGTAGCAAGACCCAGGGAGATGGCGGGGGGGGGGGGGGGGGGGGGCAAAGTACTCACCTTTAATTTAATATTTTTATTTTGGTTTAGTTAATGATTTTATTTTAAAAGATCAATGTATTTTACTTGAAGGTACACAAAAAAGCTGGAGAAACTCAGCGGGTGCAGCAGCATCTATGGAGTGAAGGAAAAAGGCGACATTTTGGGCCGAAACCCTTCTTCAGATTTTTAATCAATGTATTTTACTTCAATGTATTTTACTTCATTTTTAATCATAAGATCATGTGGAATTAGGCCATTTGTCCATCAAGTCTACTATGCCATTCAATCATGGATGACCTATCTCTCTCCCCTAACCCCATTCTCCTGCCTTCTCCCCATAACCTCTGATAGTTTTTAAATATCAGAGCCATGTGAAAACCATAGCTGCTGAAGCCAGCAAAGCTGGGGTGGTGATGGACTGCAAACAGCAATCCCAAGTGCCAACAAGATCTGGCCCTTTACATTAATTCAATTTTCAATTTTCAGAATTAACTGTAGCTCGGTGGCAGGTCTCTTAGTTCAAACGAGTAAGATTTTGAGTTCAAACCTTACTCAGGATGCATTCGCACATGGTCTATGCCGACACTCCAGCAAAATGCAACATACTGGACATTAAACTGAGGTGCCTTCTATCAAAAGAATGCAGTAGGTTCTATGACTTAAGAATTAGGAATAGCTCATTCAACCTTTACACCCATTTCACCCATCAATGAAATCAAGGCTGATCATTTACCTCAGTATTATTTTCTTTCTGTCTGAATCTCATACTTGTTTATTCCTTAAAAGTCTAGAAGTCATAAGTTTCTATCTCAAATATCCTCAGCATATGATCTCCACAGCCCTTGAGTAGAGAATTCCAATCATCATTGCCCTCAGGGTTAAGAAATTCCTTCCAAAACGCCATCCAGAATGGCTGACACCTTACTTTGAAAGAGAGACTGCATGCATGCAGCCACCCTAGACACGAGAGACATCCTCTCCACAGCAACCCTGCCATCTCTCTACGGATTTTGGATTTCAATGGGATCACATCTCAGTCTTTTAAACTCAAGAGACTACAGCCTAATTATGTGTAATCTCGCTTCATATGACTACTCCCATCACTGGAAAGAATCTGGTGGGCAATCATGTATGTAGAAACATGGAAGCGCAGATGCTGCTTGTGGGACGGGAAAGAAAGCTGGAAGAGAGGGGGGGCAGGACAAAAATGTGGCAGGTTACAGCTGAACACAGGTGAGTGGTGGGCAGGTTGATACGCAGAATACTGGACAAAGGCCAGCGATGAAAATACAGTAGGTGCAAGACAGAAGGATTGGGGAATTGCAAATTGTGAAACCAGAGGTAGAGGGGGGGGGGGGGGGGGGGGGGGAGAAGAGAAATAGATGTGAGTCTAAGTAGGACACAGTGAGAAGAAAGGGGGATGTGAGGGAGAAAGAGGGTTGTTAGAGATTACCTAAAACTGAAGAATTCAATGTTCATACTGTTGGGTTGTAAGCTACCCAAGCGAAATATGAGGTGCTGTTCTGCCAGTTTGCTTGTGGCCTTACTGGCAATGGAGGAGGCCCAGCACAGAATGGGAACGGGAAGGGGAGTTAAAATGGTTTGTAACTAGGAAATCCAGTCGGCCTTGGCAGACAAAGTGCAAGAGTTCGGCGGCAAAATGGTCGCCGAGTCTACGCTTGGTCTCGCAGATACAGGAGGCCATGTTGGCGACACCGGATGCAGGTTAAAGGAGGTGAACGTGAACCCCTGTCTCACCTGGAAGGACAGCTGAGATCCTTGGATGGAGGTGAGGGAGGAGATATAAGGATAGGTTGGACAGGCTAGATGCAGGAAGATTGTTCCCGATGTTGGGGAAGTCCAGAACAAGGGGTCACAGTTTAAGGATAAGGGGGAAATCTTTTAGGACCGAGATGAGAAAAACATTTTTCACACAGAGAGTGGTGAATCTCTGGAATGCTCTGCCACAAAAGGTAGTTGAGGTCAGTTCATTGGCTATATTTAAGAGGGAGTTAGATGTGGCCCTTGTGGCTAAAGGGATCAGGGGGTATGGAGAGAAGGCAGGTACAGGATACTGAGTGGATGATCAGCCATGATCATATTGAATGGCGGTGCAGGCTCGAAGGGCCGAATGGCCTACTCCTGCACATATTTTCTATATTTCTATGATAGGTGATGCCTCCCACAGTTGCAGAGAAAAGTAGGATGGTTTGGGTGAGAAGGGATGAGCAGAAGGATTGGTCTCTGTAGAAGGTGGAAAGGGGTGGAGATGGGAAGTTATGACTGGTCACATTGGAGATGATGTGTTGGATGCAGAGACCGGTGGAGTGAAAGGAGAGGACCTGGGGTATTCTATCCTTGTTACATCTGGGGGGAGGGGTGCAAACGCAGAACTACCAGCATGCAGACACCCTAGAATCTACACCAGCATTTTGTGTCTATCTTCGGTTTAAACCAGCATCTGCAGTTCCTTCCAACACAATTCCCCAGCGAATTTTGGTATACATTGCATTCAGAAAGTATTCAGACCCCTTCACTTTTTCAACATTTTGTTACGTTACAGCCTTATTCTAAAATTGATTAAATTCATTTTTTTTTAATCATCAATCTAGACACAATACCCCATACTAAAAAAACGAAAACAAGTATGAGGTTTAGAAATGTTTGAAAAGTAATTAAAAGGTCTTCTTGGGTATGACGCTACAAGCTTGGCACACCCGTATTTGGGTAATTTCTCCCATTCCTCTCTGCAGATCCTCTCAAGCTCTGTCAGGTTGAATCGGGAACGTCGATGCACAGCTATTTTCTAGAGATGTTCGATCGGGTTCAAGTCCAGGCTCTGGCTGGGTCACTCAAGGACATTCACAGACTTGTCACAAAGCCACTCCTGTGTTGTCTTGGCTGTGTGCTTAGGGTCGTTGTCCTGTTGGAAGGTAAACCTCCGCCCCAGTCTGAGGTCCAGAATGCTCTGGAGCAGGTTTTCATCAAGGATCTCTCTGTACTTTGCTCTGTTCATCTTTCCCTCAATCTTACTAGCCTCCCAGTTCCCTCTGCTGAAAAACATCCCCACAGCATGATGCTGCCATCACCATGCTTCACAGTAGGTATGGTATTGGCCAGATGATGAGCCGTGCCTGGTTTCCTCCGGACGTGACGCTTGGCATTCAGGCCAAAGAGTTCAATCTTGGTTTCATCAGACCAGAGAATCTTGTTTCTCATGCCTTTTGGCAAACTCCAAGCGGGCTGTCATGTGCCTTTTACTGAGGAGTGGCTTCCGTCCGGCCTGATTGGTGAAGTGCTGCAGATATAGTTGTCCTTCCGGAAGGATCTCCCATTTCCACAGATGAACTCTGGAGCTCTGTCAGATTGACCATCGGGTTCTTGGTCACCTCCCTGACCAAGGCCCTTCTCCCCCAATTGCTCAGTTTGGCCAGGTGGCCAGCTCTATGAAGTGTCCTGGTGGTTCCAAAGTTCTTCCATTTAAGAATGACGGAGGCCACTGTGCTTTTCGGGACCTGCAATGCTGCAGAAATAGTTTTATACCTTTCCCCAGATCTGTGTCTCGACACAATCCTGTCTCGGAAGTCTACGGACATTTCTTTCATCTTCATTGCTTGGTTTTTGATCAGACATTCACTGTCAACTGTGGGACCTTATATAGACAGGTGTGTGCCTTTCCAAATCATGTCCAATCAATTTAATTTACCACTGGTGGACTCCAATCAAGTTGTAGAAACATCTCAAGAATAATCAAAGGAAACAGGATGAACCTAAGCTCAATTTTGAGTGTCATAGCAAAGGGTCTGAATAGTTACTGTAGGATAGTGTTAATATGATCGTTGGTCAGCTTGGACCTGGTGGGCCGAAGGGCCTGTTTCCAAACTGTATCTCTAAACTAAACTAAACTAAAAGATAGATACAAAATGCTGGAGTAACTCAGCAGGACAGGCAGCATCTCTGGAAAGAAGGAATGGGTGACGTTTCGGGTATAGACCCTTCTTCAGATGGTGAAAACATGCATCTACAGTTCCTTCCTACACTGTTCTACTTCCTGTTAACTAGCCAATCCTTCGTCTATGTCAATATGTTATCTCCTACAGTACGAGTTTCTATTTTGCCCAATATGTTTTGATGCAGCTCCATATAAACGCCCTGTAGCAATCTGGGTATAGAACACCCGCTGGTTCCCCTGTATCCAGAGCACATTATGTTGTCAGAGAACTCCAATATATTGATCAAACTTGAACTTCCTTCCATTAAATAACACTGACTTTGCCTTATTACTCTAAATGCCCTCAGCCTTTAATCATATCTTCTAAGATTTTCTAAATGACAGATTACCTGGTGTTTTCTTGCATTCTGTCTCCCTCCCTTTATTAATAAAGAAACTAGATCGGTTATTTCTAATCCAATGGAACTTTACTCAGACCTGGGGAATTTTGGAGAATTAAAATTGTTCATTCTCTATAATGGAGTCTGGAAAAGCTGAGGCCATGAGAAGCAACAGATAAATGGAAGTTCTACTTTTGATTTCTCCAATGTAGGGGGCTACCACGTTATAATTCTGCACCCTCTCCAAAGCCTTCACATCCTTCCAGTAATGTGACCAGAACCACACGGACTACTCTAAATGCATTCTGACCAATATCTCATGGGGAAGCATCATGACTTCCTTCCTCTTATACTCGATTCCCAGACCAATGAAAGCGAGCATACCATATGCACTCTTTATCACTCTATCCAGTTATATTACCACTTTCAGGGAGCTATGAACCTGGACCCCAAGATCTCTCTGCTCATCAATACTGTTAAAGTCAAGTCAAGTCAAGAGTCAAGAGAGTTTATTGTCATGTGTCTCAGATGGGACAATGAAATTCTTGCTTGCTGCAGCACAACAGAATATTGTAGGCATAAATACAGATCAGATCAGAGTGTCCATATACCATAGAATATATATATACACACATAAATAAACAGATAAAGTGCAATAGGCTGTTATAGTTCAGAGTTTGTTTGAAGTTGTGTTTAATAGTCTGAAGGCGGTGGGGAAGTAGCTGTTCCTGAACCTGGGTATCGCAGATTTCAGGCTCCGGTCCTGTTTCAGTGCTGTATCTTTAAACTAATAAACTAAACTACGGTAAAATGCACTTACTTAAAGTGGATGACACCCTGTACAAGATACCTCATGATTCATTCAAGTTGCCACTCACTCTTCTAAACTCTAATGCATTCAAATCTAACCTGTCCAGATGTTCCTCATTTAAAAAAGTATTCAGCCATTGGTCTGGTAAGTCAAGTTGATCGTCGAATACGCAAATATGGTGAGGTACAGGTAAAATGAAAGCCTTCTGTAGTAAAATCCTTCCTCAAATAAGGAGACCAAAATTGTATACAATACTCCACATGTGGTCTCATCGTTGCCCTGTATAAATGAAGAATAACCTCACTGGGAAGCTGGGAATGGTGCAGAGATTTACGAGGATGTTCCCAAGTCTAGAGGGTCTGAGCTATAGGGAGAGGTTGAGTAGGCTGGGACTCTATTCCTTGGGCAGCAGGTAGATGAGGGGTGATCTGAAAGAGGTGTATAAAATCATAAGAGGAATAGATCAGGTAGATGCACAGTCTCTTGCCCAGAGTAGGTGAATCGAGGACCAGAGGACATCGGTTTAAGGTGAAGGGGAAAAGATTGAATAGGAATCTGAAGGGTAACTCAGGCAGGGAATATCTCAGCATGTAAGAAACAGTTAGACAGATACATGGACAGAACAGGTTTGGAGGGATATGGACCAAACACAGGCAGGTGGGATTAATGTAGCTGGGACATGTTGGGCAAGTTGTATCACTCTATGACTCCATGACTTCCTGCTATTGTATTCAATTCCCCTCGCAATAAATGATCAAATTATTTTACCTTTCCTCATTATTTACAAGCGGATGCTTTTTTTTCTAAATCATATATCTCAGACATCCAGATCTGTCGATGATTCAGAACCCTACAATGTCTCAGCATTTAGATAATATGTTTTTTTTAATTTCCCTGCCACATTGAGCGAATTTACAAATTTACATTCTACTCTATTTAGACAATAGACAATGGACAATAGGTGCAGGAGTAGGCCATTTGGCCCTTTGAGCCAGCACCGCCATTCAATGTGATCATGGCTGATCATCCCCAATCAGTACCCCGTTCCTGCCTTCTCCCCATATCCCCTGACTCCGCTATCTTTAAGAGCCCTATCCAGCTCTCTCTTGAAAGCATCCAGAGAACCTGCCTCCACCGCCCTCTGAGGCAGAGAATTCCACAGACTCACCACTCTCTGTGAGAAAAAGTGTTTCCTCGTCTCCGTTCTAAATGGCTTACTCCTTATTCTTAAACTGTGGCCCCTGGTTCTGGACTCCCACAATCACCTGATCTATGTATATCCCTCTGTGGCCTCCTTGAATCCTCTTTACAACCTGCTTTTGGTTGGAAATTCATCAAAGTTAGCAATCACATCCCTTGCTGCCTTCATATACCTCCTTAAGTGAAAAACAAATCTGTACATAGTCCTCCGGTTATGCTCTTCCCTACTTTTATACTCAATCTCTTGGAATATCCCATCAGTTTTTTTTGTTACTTCCTTTACTTTGGTAACTTTCTGTTTTCAATCGGTATGCCCAAGTCCCTCTGTACACCATCATTCCCATAGAAGCAATTCCTCCTAGCGAGGTGGACAAGCATACAATTCCCCACATTATGCTCCAACAGCCTGAACTTTACTCTGTGCCTCCTCCCAATTTGCTTCCCAATTACCTTTGTACCTTCAACAAATTTAGATACAATGCACACATTATCTATTCACGTCTATCTGTCCCGCTGGGTTACTCCAGCATTTTGTGTCTATCTATCTATGTCTATCAACACCGTATATACATGTCAGGATCATGCCTATCGTACACATAGAGGCGCAAGAAACTGCAGACTGGAGTCACACTAAGTGCTGGAGGATGACAAAAATGCTGGAGAAACTCAGCATGTCGGGCAGCGTCTGTTTAGTCCGTGGAGCATCTGAAGAGGGGTCTCAACCTGAAGTGTTGAATGTACATCCCCTCCATGGGCGCTGCCCGACTAGCTGGGTTCCTTCAGAACTTTGTGATTTGGACTTGAACAAAAAAAAACCGGCACATGCTTTAGGATCACGTAGGTTAGATGACTCCAGGCCAGTGAGTGACCGCCAACGCTGTTTGGATGCTTGCCCTCCCTGAAACATGTCATCACAAAAACATCTCCCCCCACAGCTCCATTCTCAGCCAGTCGGCGAGCAAACAGATTCTTCAGCACCCTGCTAAGTGTTGGCCAGCTTCTTCTCCCCACCATTCGTACAACTGATAAACGAAAGAGTGGAAAGGAAACCACGACAGGTAATGGGTTATTGAAGGGCAGCCTTGTTTCCCTGCACCGTGCCCCAGAGATCGATCATCAAGCCATCAAGCCTGGACACTCTGGGACAATTCTGGCGAGATGTCCCCAGCAATGGGAACTATTTCTGACCCCCGTAGGCCGGCTTCGCTGTCTACCCAACAAACAGCCAACAATGTTTGCTGTTTCCTTTATCACCGCTACTTTTTTTTGCATTTCTTTCATTCATTCTTCTTTACCCCTACATCACCGTCTACATCTCTCGTTTCCCTTATCCCTAACCAGCCTGAAGAAGGGGCTCGACCCGAAACATCACCCATTCCTGCTCTCCAGAGATGCTGCCTGTCCCGCTGAGTTACTCCAGCTTTTTTTGTGTGTCTACACCTCGGTCCCCAGGGGGCTTTCGCAGTGTGTATCCAGTCTGCCTTCACTTGATCTCCTTCTCGGGAGGGCTCGCTTGGTCGTGTGGGAATTGGAGTCGGGGGAGAGGGAGGTGGGGAGGGGGGGGGGGGGGGGGGAGAGATGGAGGGTGGGAGGGAGGATGAGAGTGGGAGGAGGGGGGGGGGGGGGTAATAGAAACAAGATCTGCACATGCCCATCCTATCTTTCTCCAGTGGGGGCAGCTCCACATAAGACTTGGGCTGGCGGCATCGGAAGCAACAGTAGGAGGAGGTTGCGGAGTCAGGGCCGTGAGCTGGGGAACCTGAGCGCTGCCAACTACTGCGCGGGTTACTTCTGCACCGAGACCAACAGCATCAAGGGACCAGTCGCCGTCAGGCATCTCCTCACCCCCCACTATCCAAACTCACCGTATGCCGCCGGGTGCGGCTTTATTTATTTGTCGCTAGCAGCCCAAACTGGGAGAGTGGGGAAGAAAATGTACCGGGGCCAAAACTTAACCGTTCGCTGCGGTTGAAGATTTTTCTCTCTCGTTCCTTCCTGCCTCCAACCCCCCCCCCCCCCCCCCCCCCCCTCTCTCTCTCTCTCTCTCTCTCTCTCTCTCTCTCTCTCACACTCGCACTCAGTTTCGAGCGCTGCACGAAAGCTTCCCATGACTGGCAAAGAGTGATGTTTGGAGAGGGAAGGAGGGGAGGGCAACAGTTCGCTTCCCAGGTGCTCGCAGTCTCTGCTCCATGGGTCTGGCCAGGGCCGGGGCGACGACGGTGCGGCCGACATAGCGCGTCGGGATCTGCGTACTGAGTGAGAGGCGACGGTGAGCCGCGGGCACCCGGCAGCGATGCTAAGGATGGGTAAGCGGCCATTCACTCTCCCGCAGCCACCGCGGACCGCGGACCCCCTCCCCGCCGCCGCCGCCGCCTCCTTCACGGTCACGGTCCATTCCGATGCCTCTTCAAGTTGCTTGCGATCAGAATTCCCTGATCGCTTTAAAGTTGCGGCAATCTTCCACCGCACGTCCGGGGGGGGAGGGAGACACACTCACACGCATTTAAGGACGCCGCGGATTAAAACAAAATGCAAACGGCTCTTGTGCGGCTGCAAACGCGCGATTCATTAGAATAACTTTTCTCTCTTTGCAGGTCTCGGGGTAATTGCACTACTAAGTGGTCGAGTCGCAGTGTTAGTGATGGCACCTACTGTCTTGTTGAGTCTCCTCTCCGGCGCCGATCGAGCGTGTCCCAGTAACTGCAGGTGTCATGGTAAAATAGTATACTGCGAATCGCTCAGCCTCCAGGAGATCCCCCCGAATATCTCCCCCGGCTCCCTGGGACTCTCTCTCCGCTACAACAGCCTGCAGACGTTAGAGCACAACCAGTTCGTGGGGCTCAACCAGCTGACCTGGCTGTACCTGGACCACAACTACATCGGCCTGGTCCACGAACACGCCTTCAACGGCATCCGCAGGCTCAAGGAGTTAATCCTGAGCTCCAACAAGATCACCAGCCTGTTCAACAACACCTTCCGACCGGTCACCAACCTGCGCAACCTCGACCTCTCCTACAATCAGTTGCAGTCGCTGCAACCCGAGCAGTTCCGGGGGCTTCGCAAACTCCAGAGCTTGCACCTCAGGTCCAACAACCTGCGCACGGTGCCCGTCAGAATATTCCAGGACTGCCGCAACTTGGAGTTCCTGGACATGGGGTACAACCGCATCCGGAGCCTGGCCCGCAACGCGTTCGCCGGCCTGGGCCGCCTGCTGGAACTTCACCTGGAGCACAACCAGTTCTCCAAGGTCAACCTGGCCCACTTCCCCCGCCTCATCACCCTGCGTATCCTGTACCTACAGTGGAACAAGATCAGCGTGGTCATCCAGGGCATGTCGTGGACCTGGAGCTCGCTGGAGAAACTGGACCTGTCCGGCAACGAGATCCAGGCCATTGGGCCCAACGTGTTCCAGTGCGTGCCCAACCTGAGCACGCTGCACCTGGACTCCAACAAGTTGACCACGGTAGGGCAGGAGATCCTGGAGTCCTGGATCTCGCTCAGCTCCGTCAGCCTCTCGGGCAACATGTGGGAGTGCAACAGGAACATCTGCTCTCTGGTAAACTGGCTGAAGATGTTTAAGGGGAGGAGGGAGAATACAATGATCTGCGCGGGGCCAAAGCAACTGCAGGGAGAACAAGTGGTGGAGGCAGTCGACAACTATAACATTTGCATTAAAACGCAAAGAATCACCACCCACGCGGTGCCGGAGCCTCCCAAACTCCAAGCCAAACCAACGTTTAAAACAAGGCTTCCAAAGGCCAACTCAGAAAGCAAAGGCCAGGCCCCAGTTCCCGCAGCCACCACTCCCCCACAACCCAGCTCCGACTCTGAGGACATCGAGCCCGTCTCCTTCCACAAGATCATCGCGGGCAGCGTGGCCCTCTTCCTCTCCGTGCTGGTCATCCTTCTGGTCATCTACGTGTCCTGGAAACGTTACCCGGCGAGTATGAGGCAGCTCCAGCAGCGCTCGCTGGGCCGAAGGCGACGCAAGAAGAGGCAGTCGCTGAGGCAAATGGTGCCCACTACCCAGGAATATTATGTTGATTATAAGCCTGCACACACCGAGGCCACGGAGATGCTGATGAACGGAACAGCTTCTTGCACCTTTAACAAATCAGGCTCCAGGGAATGCGAGGTATGAACTTCTCATAACACACAAAACATGCGGGAGTTATAGAGGTAAACACGTGAACTGTGGCCGGGGTCTTAAATGTTTGCCCTGGGTGAGATTTGGCGGAATAGTTATTTTTGATTGTACCCTGATATAGTATATTATTCCAAGGTGCGCACATACCTTCCAAAAGCTCAGAGGTTTCGTTTTTCATCAACAGCTATTGATTTTAATAAATGCCTTCACCGAAGTGTTTCTTTGCGGGAAACGTGTTACTGTGATGATCACAATCGTGCCTTTTGTATAAACAAAAATCTATTGTTGCCACTACCTTGAAGTCGGCGTTGCTTTCTTGCCAAGCTCCAAGCTAAGGCGTTAGGAACTTGTAGATGTGTACATTGCCAATCCTGCATGTTGCATTTAATTGATTGGATTGCTGGTGCGATTTCCGAAGCTCGGTCGTTGCCTTCTGAACGTTAATTGATGCACTACTGTTCCTGATTGCTGTGTTTCATGGAGCGCTGCAGTCAGATGATGATGATTGAATCTTGGTAGTTTAGACGGGGAGGTTGGCACCCGGCCACAAGGAGGTCTCACTGACTCTGAGCCTTCAGAGTGCAGCGAGAAAGGCGGTTGGCCATTGTCAGCCGATTGGGACTCAATACTCATTGACCCATCTTGCTTGAATGCAAGAACAGAAAACGGCAAGATGGTTCAATGGGATAGATTGGGACAAATCATCACGGGCATGGGCATGGGAGGGAGGGTCATAACCTTTTTTTTAACACTGAACATAGAACAGTATAGCGCAGGAACAGGCCCTTCGGTCCACAATGCCTATGTCCAACATGATGTCAAAACTAACTGTTATCTGCCTGCATATAATTCATATCCCCACATTGCAAGGCTGGTTGGGTCCTGGGGCCGGAGTTGGATTCATGGGAGGTGGTCTTGGAGAGGAGGATGCTCCTCAAACTGCGGAGCACCCTGGACAATACAGCTCACCCCCTCCATGACACACTGGTCAACCTGAGGAGTACCTTCGGCAACAGACTGGTTCCACCGACAGAGCGCCACAGGAGATCCTTCTTCCCTGTGGCTATCAAACTGTACAACCCCTCCACCTTCTGTCGTGGGTAGACCGAGACCGACTCCCCTCCCTATCCCAATCTTTGCACATCCCCACATCCTTTCCACTCGTCGCTTTAATTTCATGTTTCGTGTATTTTGTGTTTTATGACGGTTGGCAGACCAATTTCCCTCCTGGGATAAATAAAGTTTTCTCGCATTGTATCCATATCCATTTACCTATCTAAACGTCTCTTAAATGCCTCTACTATATCTGCCTCCACCACCAGTCTCCGCGTCCCAGGCACTCACCGTCCTCTGTGTAAAAAAACTTGCCCGGTACATCTCCTTTAAACCTTGCCCATTTCATCTTCAAGCTATGCCCTCCAGCATTTGATATTTCCATTCTGGGGAAAAAAAGGTTCTGAAAATGTAGATATAAGCCATCGGGAATATTATCAGGAAGCATTTTTTCCTACTGGACTTGGTTTGAATCCGGGACTCTCCTCTAAAAGACTGCCGATGTTCGGGGTGAACTGCACCCCAGAAGGGTTCCTGTGAGCCGAGTGTATTAATAGTGAGGAGCCTCAAAAGGCGGAATAGCTTCTTCCCGTTCCTTATTATGACATTAATACCATCGAACAGCAGAGATCTTGTATCCCTTGCCTCGCCACGAGGGAGTGCGCCGCGTTGTCGCATCTGAAGTATCTGAAGCATTATTAGCTTTTTGTTTAATCCATAAAACACGATATCGACTGTGTGTGATGTGGCCGTGTGTTGTCGCGAATTATTTCAAGCAGTCAAGGGTGCTGAGAATGGGGGTATACTGTTTGACATTAGCTGAGAAAAATATCAAAAGTGACAAAGCTTGTGGCTCTGAAGCCACTCACTTTTAAGAATCACAGATTATCACCCGGAGATTGTAATTGCTTCATTCCGACGCCTGATTCCAAAAGCTAATCGGATCCCGCCCCCCTCCTCCTACCCGCTGCCTTCGCTTTACATAGTTTGACTGTTTTTTTAAATAATATAATGGTATTTTGCAAGACCAGTCAACGTAAGTTCGGCTTTATGTCGATTGAACGTAAATTCAGATTTATATGGATTGAAGGTTAATTCAATTTTGCATAGAATAGTTCGCATTGTGTGCAGATTGAATAGTTCGAATCAGCAAGAGATTTTCTTGTAAATCCCCATGGATTTAACATCTCTCTATGATTGTAAAATGTTGCGAGGACGTGAAGACATGGGGACACCTGTATGAAATACCCCTGTCAGTGGCAGGACTTGTGCGTTGCAATTCTTGGTACATGTACACGAGGTTCTTAAGCGGCAAGGTTTCAGGTTTGCGAAATGGGTTGTGCGTTGAGGCGGGGGGGGGGGGGGGGGGGGGGCGTAACTCCGCGCCTTGTCAGAGGCCGCCTGTAAACAGTGACAGCGCTGCCACCCCCTCTCCTCTGGCAATGAGAGTAACTCACACTACGAGGTCCTCCAACTTTATTTTGTCCGTCCCGCCTCACTCCAGACATTTGCTCCCTCCTCCGCCCTCTCTATTCAACAAACTGATCTATTCCTATTCACCAACTCTCCTCCGGCTTAACCACCCTTCCACCCCACACTTTAAATGCGTGTTCGAAGCCTCACCAGGGTGGAAGTGGAGAACAGGGGTTGGGGTTGTTCCACGTCGCCCACGACCAACGAGAAGGGCTGGGAAACGGAGAAAGAACCTTCCTTCCCGAAGCCCATTGATTTCAGCTGCAGGGTCTCGACCCAAAACGTCATCCATTCCTTCTCTCCAGAGCTGCCTGTCCAGCTGAGTCACCCCAGCATTTTGTTCATATTTGTTAAACCAGTATCTGCAGCTCCTTCGTACCGATTTCAACTGAGGCTTTGGTGGTGAATGGAGGGAGGGGGGGGGGGGGGGGGTGAGGAAGTAAAAGCAGGGTACGTCGCAGACTACATCTCAAGCAAGACCTGACGGTTGACAAATCTAAATGCACAAAAATAAGTGTCTGCAAACGGAACTATTAAAGCAACGTGTACTTGTTTGTGAAAACTGAGAGTTTAATCATTTGTGCAGTTCTGTCTAACAAAGGGGTAATGGCACATATGTATGGCTTTACACAGTATGTGGGACAGGATCGATAAACTAAGGAGAAATAATTAAAGACGCGAGGAAGGTATTTTAAATTCTGGCAGGCTAATGCAAAGAAAAATCTATCACACAAAGCCTTGTTCAGAGAGAGAGCGAGACTGTTAATTAACAGTGCACTGTTGCCTTTGCCAATTGTGCTCCATCAGTTTTATAGAGTCATCTCTCCAGTACTTTGTTGTATAGGTAACTAAGATACTGTTGGTTTTTATGACTAAGCATGACTGTTATGCGCAGAGAGTTGGCGTGCAGGAGAATGGAGGCTGGAGCCCCCATACACCAACACTTCCTTTTTGAACACAATCAAAAGGACGTGCATAATGATCACTGTGACTTAGAATGCAAACGTTCAATTTCAGTTTCATAGAAGCTGGGCAGAAAGAAAAACTCAACTGGATCATTGACCAATAGTGTCTGATCTAAAATGCTCTTTCTCTTTCCATGGATGCTGCCTGGCCTTCTGACTGTTCACAGCATTTTCTGTTTTTATTTCGGATTTCCACCAAATGCATGTTTTTTTAAATTTCTGTGCAGTGTTGGATCAGTAACTCCCTCCTAATATCATTCTTTTTGCCAGTGAGCTTTTAAATACTGGAGCGCAGGAGGCTAATGGGTAATCTTATGGAGGTGTTTAAGATCATGAGGGGAATAGATAGGGTGAATGCACAGAGTTCAGTTTTTTAGTTTCGTTTAGAGATGCAGTGCTGAAACAGACCCTTCGGCCCACCGAGTCCACGCCGACCAGCGATCCCCGCACACGAACACTGTCCTACATACACCAGGAACAATTTACAATTGTACCAAGCCAATCAGCCGACAAACCTGTACGTCTTGAGTGTGGGAGGAAATCGGAGATCCCAGAGAAAACCCATGTAGGTCACCGAGAGAACGTATAAGCTCTGTATAGACAGCGCCTGCAGTCAGGATTGAACCCGGGTCTCTGGCGCTGTAAGGCAGCAAATCTCAGATTCAGATTCAACTTTAATTGTCATTGTCAGTGTACAGTACAGAGAGAACGAAATCTGCCGCTGCACCACTGTGCCACCCTTTTACCCAGGGTAAGGGAATCAAGAACCAGTGCACATAGGTTTAAGGTGAGAGGGGCAAGTTTGAATAGGAACCTGTGGGATAAATGTTCGTTCAGAGGGTGGTACGTAAATGGAATGAGCTGCCGGAGGAGTTGGTTGAGGCAGACATTATAACAGTTTAAAAGACGCTTCAACAGGTACATGGAGAGGAAGCAGTTAGATGGATATGGGCCAAACATAGGCAAATGGGACTGGCTCAGACAGGGCATCATGATTGGGATGGGAGAGTTAGGCCAAGGGACTGTTTCCATGCTGTCTGTCTGTGATACTTTATAACTCTATTACTTCGATAGAACAATAATACTGTTTTTCTGCATGTGGCGCATTTAAGTTCATAAGTTATAGAGGCAGAATCAGGCCATTCGGCCCATCAAGTCTACACCATTGTAAACTTTATAAAGAAAAGACATTCTAGAAATACCCAGCGGATCAGGCAGCATCTGTTTTCAGAGAAACATTTTATGTCCTTGACCTGATTTTACAAAACTGACTGGGTTACTTTACTCTCTCCAAATATGCTGCTTGGCCTGCTCAGTACTCACAACATTTTCTGTTTTGATTTCAGACCTGCAGCATTACATTAATGCTGTGGCAAACACACTGCACCCTACTCTGATGGACAAGAGTCATATTCTTTTCAAGCAGCATCAGGTTTTGATTTCACTTCCACCTTCTGACTAGTGTGCAGAAGATAGATGCAAGGGCAGTGCTACAGTGCCACTCAGGTCAATAGGCGTTACTGCATTCGTCATCACTTCACCGATTAATACTATTCTATTCACTTGCTTCATTTTTATCATGCAACTGTCTATAAAAAAATTTAATATGCATGTTTGGGTATAAATAAATTCTATCATGCAGTTTATGCACAGTATCTGCAACTCTAATATCACTATTCATCACAACTAGACTCCACTGTACACAAGCCTCCTTCTCCTCTCATTGCTTCTCACTCTGTCCTCAAGCATTCCTTTGTTCCTTGTACAGCAAATGTAAGCATCAATACACTGCTCAAATGTTTTGCTGCTCTCTGCTTAGGTTATTCCCCCCGTTTCAAAGGGAATAAACTCCTCTGGAACTCTGTTTTAAACCTGCTGCTGCTTGATAGAAATATTTACTAGTCCATCACCCCTTTGCTGAAGTCCAGATGGCTGTGTGCACCTTGCCCGATGGTGGATTGGAGAGGGTTAAGTGCACAGCCACAGGGATTATTCCAGGAATTAGAAGCAGGTCTAAAGACTGAAGGAAGACTTTGTGCTGGTGTTTAAAATGCTGAGCAGATTTCATGTAAATGTAAACAACCTATCCCATTTAGATTGTGAGCACGGAAGGTGAGCCATGGATTTCAAATGAACAAAATTCATAGCGGTTATCTTCCTTACCTCTGAGATAACCGTTTGTTTTTGTCTCAGGCTAATGTATTTGCTTTCTTCATCAGTCACAGTTCCATGAAACTTGCAAAATATTGCCAACTTGTTTTTTTTTCTAAATTTTCTCTTTCCTGGAAACCCATTAAATGAAGGGAGCTGGATAATGCCATTGACACAATGCCAGCAGGCATTATGGAACACGTTCTGTGCTGGGACAGAGAACTGTCGGCTTCACCCAAGCTTCTGATCAGTGTTCCTGGCAGGGAGAGGCTGACACTTTTAATGCCACTTCATAAATCGAATCCTCATGGATTCACAGCGCCCACAAAGAGGTCATTGACTCACGATTCTTTTCCTCACAGTTCTCTGTTCGTCTACTCCTCTGCTCTTTCCCCACAGCCATGTAAATTCCCCCTCTTCAACTATTTATCCAATTACTTTCGGAAATGTACCTGGTTCCACCGCCCTTCCTGGTGGCGCCTTTTTGAAGCAGGTTTCTGCAGAAAATAATTTCTCATTATCTCCCCAACAAATCTGCAAATCACTCACAATATTTCAAAGCACATGTTGTCATTGGCTTTCGTGCCTTCGACCTGGGAATGCTCCGAGCTGTCACTAAGTGCCTCAATTTGACATTCTAACAAAGTCGAAGAGAAAAAGAAAGTGACCAAAATATTCATGAAATTCTGCTGTATTGTTTATTTTAAGCTACAGGGTGACTGTCTGTAATTTGCATAAGGGAAAGATCACTGTTTTATGCATGAGCCATAGAGAAAGTATATGTCAGACAATGAATAGGATGAAATTATTATTGATTAATCGGGTTTCCGACAGATGAGGAATCCAGCACAATGTTTAACAGCCAAATAAAGTATCTCCACCTATCTGCAGAATTTCTAAGTGACAAAAAAAGGGCATGTCCCCTTTCTTCAGGTGACATTTTCCTCTTGCCCTGTCAGTGAATGCATATACATATTTTGGCGGATGCATATTAAAAAAAAATCTTTCAATATTTCCTCAAGGCACAGAAAGGAACCATTTGATACATCAAGCCTATGCCAGCTCTCAGAGCAATCCAAACAATTCCATTCCCTCACTCATTTCTCTGCAACCTTTTTTTCTTAGCAATGGCCATCAACACCCTGATTTCCTGCTCTCACCCTGATCCCATTGCAGTTTACGGAAACCAATTATTCTGCCAACCAGCATGTCTTTGGGAGGTGGAAGTAAAGCCACGCAGGCACAAGGAGAACCAGCGAGCAGACTTCACATAAACGGCACCAGAGATCAGGATGGAACTGCAGCCTGCTGTGCCACTGTGCCGCCCTTCAAAGTCCATTCCGTTTCGTCAGCAAAAATCATGTGGGTTTACAATCATAAGCTTCCGGTTCCCAAGAAATAAGTACAGATCCACTCACGGATCGCCCGACCTCCCTAGTTCTGGGGACATTGGCTTGCAGCATCATCCGATTGAGAAGTATACCATCTCACAATGACAGGGATACTTCTCTCTTTAGGCTGGCTAACCAGTCACAGTGATTTAGCTTATTGCAGAATCACCTGGTTAAGATATTGTCGGGTTAAACCTCTGTCGGGAGTCATGCTCATGATCCAGGCTTTCACTCCAGTGAAGTGCTGAGAGGGTGCAGCCCTCCTGTTTTTTGCAAGAAATATTAACGTGCGCCGTTTTTTGGGGACATAAAAGAACGTATAGCACTATTTCAAAGGACAGCATGGTTCTTGTTAATGTACTAGTTTAGTTTAGTTTAGAGATACAGTGTAGAAACAGGCTCTTCGGCCCACCGGGTCCACGCCGACCAGCGATCCCCACACATTAACACTCGCCTACACACACTAGGGACAATTTTCACATTTATCAAGCCAATTAACCTACAAACCTGTACGTCTTTGGAGTGTGTGAGGAAACCAAAGATCTCAGATAAAACCCGCGTAGGTCACAGGGAGAACATACAAACTCTGATAGCACCTGTAGTCGAGATTGAGCCCGGGTCTCCGGCGCGGCAAGTGCTGTAAGGCAGCATCTCTACCGCTGCGCCACCATGATCGCCCCTTTAATATTTATATGTTAATATTTAACCTTACTCCATTATCATAAAAGGAGTCATCTGGATACCTGGGAACCTTCTATGCACAAACAGATAGTTGTGTTTGATATAGTACATTGATATAGTTTGATATAGTGCACTCATCATACCTCTAGAGTACTTCACACCGAGAAATCCTTCGGCATATCCTGCTGTTATTCCAAAAGGTGCTCCTAAATGGTGCTTGGTGTGTGGAAGTAGTTGAGGCAGGGACTAACCAAACATTTAGGAAACAGTAAGACAGGTACATGGATAGGACAGGTTTGGAGGGACATGGACCAAACACGGAAACAGGTGGGACCAGTGTAGCTGGGACATGTTGGCCGGTGTGGGCAGGTTGGGCCAAAGGGCCTGTTTCCACATTGTATCACTCTATGACTCCAAAATGAAAGTCTAGACAGTATCTACAGTGGAATTAGTGTTGAGTTCCATTGATGTCCCAGCACGTGAGCTTCCGTCATGACTTTCTTTACCCCAGTAATGGGGTTTGCTTTCCTACCAGGGAAGATAGAATGTAACTCTCCTTTTACTGCCTCAACAATATGCAGGACATTCTAGAAACTAATATTCTGAATGTTCAGCTCATGTTGGTGAAAGAAGACTGGAGTGTGCCACGTGAGAGTAAAATTGCTCAGAACACCATGTAGCAGGAAATGTCTGTGCATGTCTATCAAAGCATCAATTGTACAACTGACAATGGCTTTACAATTCACACCTCTTCTATCCTCTCAAACTTGCTGTCTTTTCATCTGTGTCCTGTCATACCATCGACCTATTCAAAAAACCTCACACCTGTAGTCGCCTATCGCTTGCCAGGCTTTGTTCTGTCCCCGCCTCTCTTCCAGCTTTCTCCCCTCCCACAGATTTACCACCCTCTGACTAAAGAAATGTGTCATCATCTCCTTCACAAAGGAACGTCGTTTAATTCTAATGTGCTTGGCTGATGGATGTCATTGGCAGTTTGAAGAACCTTTGCCAGTAATTGGAATCACAGCTTGTTGCCCACCATCTGACATCTCAGATGATTTTATGAACGCCTAGGACTGCAGTGACATTGCTCATGGTGAGTGAGTGAACCGTAGTTAATCTCTGAATCCTCTTCTCTCCTAATCTATATGTTACTGACCACTTCAGTTCTGATGTGATGTTATTTTGATTTGATCTGGTCGAGAAAGTGGGTCAGGACATAGGGTCAGGGTTAGAAAATTAGTACTTTACTCAGCATTTCTAGTGTATTACTAATGCCGTGGCTATGTTAAATACCATGCATTTACACAGCTCTTAATGTAATGGGAATATCTGTCACAGCGCCATGCCAACAGGCTTGGATAGTGTGGACGTGGAGAGGATGTTTCCACTAGTGGGAGAGTCCAGGACCGGAGGTCATAGCCTCAGAATGAAAGAACGCTCCTTTAGGAAAAAGATGAGGGGGAATTTATTTGGTCAGAGGGTGGTGAATATGTGGAATTATTTGCCATAGAAGGCTGTGGAGGCCAAGTCAATTAATATTTTTAAGGCAGAGATTGATAGATTCTTCATTAGTACGGGTGTCAAGGGTTATGGGGAGAAGGCAGTAGAATGGTGTTAGGAGGGCGAGATTGATCAGCCATGATTGAATGGCGGGGTAGACTTGATGGGCCGAATGGCCTAATTCTGCTCCTATCACATGACCTTATGACACAAACTAAATCTATTGAAGAGGCTTACTATTGGCCTGGACTTTCTGGACTTGTTCCCTCAGCATTCCCATCCCCCCCCCCCCCCCCAGGTCTGCAAGGTTGATTTTGCTGGCCAGGATGGTCCAGAACCCAAGTGAGCAGCAACAGGTCCAGGTTTTATCGATTTCCCAAGTGTGCCTTGGCATACACGGGTGCTTAGTCATCTGAAGCTGCATTGACGACCAATGCTAAGCCAGATGCCAACAGCAGAAGCTCCTCAGCTCTGCTGGTGCACCCCATGCACAATGCAACAGCTGCACAGCTGCAAAACCGCTGGCAGAAATCCTGGCCAATAAATTCATCACTTCAGAGATGCTGCGGGAGTCCCAGGCCTTCCTGGCACTTGCACGGAGAAATGCCAGCAGTTTCCCGTGGCAATATTTGAGCATCATTCCATTAGTTAAGAAATGCTATAGCACCACATGTGGAGCAAATACAAATTATAAGTGTCATCCACCAATTCTAAAGGAGCAGCTAACATTGACAATGTTGTTTCCAATATTTTATAATTCATAAAGGTTAATATCTGTGTTAGAACTAATAGCCCACTGCAGAAAGAAACACAAGCATAATCCTAATTGTTGACAGTATACTAAGTAATTATTTTTTTTTTTTCAAAACACCGATTTAACAATGTGAAGTGTCTTTCTTTTGGTTAAAACAGAAACAAAGAATAAGTACTAAGAATGTGCCATGACAAACTGCGCAATGTGATCAAGGGGTTGAAGCCATAACCATGAAACAGGAACATAGAAACATAGAAAATAGGTGCAGGAGTAGGCCATTCGGCCCTTCGAGCCAGCACCGCCATTCAATATGATCATGGCTGATCATCCAAATTCAGTACCTCGTTCCTGCTTTCTCCCATATCCCATGATTCCCTGACCCTAAGAGCTCTATCTAATGGGCCTGTCCCACTTAGGCGATTTTTCAGCGGACTGCCTGCGACTGTCAAGTTGCCGGCAGTCGCCTGAAAAACCGGGAACTGGAACGGTGACTGTCAGAGTGGAACACAAACACATCACAAAGGCGGGGGCCAAAGCAAGCGGGGGGAGCGCTGTCTGAAATTCACACAGTGCAAAGCCATGGTGATACAGGCACTCACCACGATGAACAGGAAGGTTGGCACTGCGATTAAGACGGCTAGCACAGTGTACGGTAAGTCCTTTAAAAGAGAGGGGGAGAAGGAGGGAGGAGGAGTGGAGCCAACTTTTAAGAAGCCAGAGATACACAGCTGTGAAGTTCGGCGGACATTTAACATTACCGGTCGGTTATCCTTGGTTCTGAAAACCCCTGCTTATGTTTATTTTTCCCCAATGAGCCAATGAAAATGACCGTGATTAACTAAAGTTGATTAACTAAAGGCAAAGGTGATTAACTAAAACTACCTACGACTACCTCGACTACCGACATCTACATGGCGACCACACTATAACTGCACCTACAGGATTATCGATTATTTCCATGGCGACCAATTTTTGGAACATGTTGAAAAATTTGCGGGACCATACTGAGGCCGCAACTAGTTCCCAGAATGCGGGAACTCCTCGCAACCATAAAGGAGACTCACCAGCAGGCAAGGAAATCGCTATCAAAACATGGGGGGGGGACACAATTTCATGCACACACACGCAAGGTTTCGGACGCGGGCCCTGTGGACGGTAACATCGAAAGCTGACTTGGTTGGTGACCGACTCCGAACTCCAGCAACAGCAGCTTCGTCCGCCCCAAATCCCCCAGGGGCTTTCATCGGCCGTAGGGGGCTTCAACATCAGGAGCCTCGATCGTCTCGATGCAGCAGTTTGATTTTAAGCCGCGCCAGGTGTTGAAAGGCCCCGTGAATGGGTCGATTCAGCCCTTAGAAAGTGTCTGATAAAGTCCGGATTACAAACAATGGGGTGAATTGTCCCCCACTTCTGAAAGCATGTGGGGGACGTGTCCCCCCCACATCCCCCCAGGATTTCCACCCATGCTCACCAGAGACCACCAGCGAACATGTGGCGACCATGTGGTGAGCGCAGTGTCTCCTCCGCTCGCCTAAAAAGTCGCCTAAGTGGGACAGGCCCTTAACTCTCTCTTGAAAACATCCAGTGAATTGGCCTCCACTGCCTTCAACTCAGTCCTAAATGGCCTATCCCTTATTCATAACACTTCCACTTTGTTCATGTTCAAATCGTATTCCTGTCATGCTTGTCAAACACTCTGCTTTCCATTCACGGAGAACATAACAGAGATTATCAGATGGAAAGAAAGTCTGGAAGACTTAGTATTTCCATTGCTGCTGGCTTGCATCAAAACATGACAAAGACGGGCTACAACCTTAACATTGTGATAGCTGGCCACACCCTTTACAATACTAATTACGAGGAGAAAAGCCAGATAGCTGCAGACCTGTCAAATGCATGCAAGCATGCAGAGCATAGAATTAGTAACAGAATCACTGAACTTTTGAAGAAGCACAAGATGATTGGAAGAAAGCTGGTGTGAGGAAGTGAATGAGGTTATTTATGGCTGGTTGCATTATTCTGTGGAGGCCACTGCCCAGTGGAAAGTGAGGTGTCTTAAGATGCTGCCTGAACTGACTATCAAATGCATTCACTACACTGTACAGAACAACAATCGAGGATGTTGTGAGGACCAGAGGGTCTGAGCTACAGGGAGAGGTTGAATATGCTGAGACTCTATTCCCTGGAGTGCAGGAGGATGAGGGGTGATCTTGTAGAGATGTATAAAATCACGAGAGGAATAGATCAGGTAGATGCACAAAGGACCCCTCCTATACCTGTCCCATCCAAGTACCTGTCAATTTGCTACTTAAATGTTGTGATAGCCCCTGCCTCAACTACCTCCTCCGGCAGCCCGTTCCATGCATCCCCCACCATCCTTTGAAAAAGTTACCCCTCACATTCCTATAAAAAGATTTCCCCCTTCACCGTAAAACCTATGCCCCCCGATTCTTGATTTCTCCACTCTGGGTAAGAGACCTACCAGAAAAGTGGCCATCTCAGGAAATGAGGCTGGGCAAGTCACTGAAGGGTTAGTTGGGGATCACTTTACAACCAATGACCATAATTATATTAGTTTCAAGGCAGTCATGGAAAAAGCTATGACGGTCCTCAAGTTAAAGTCTTAATTTAAGTCAAGGCTAATTTTGATGGCATCATACAGGAAGTGGAACTGACTGGGAGATGCTTTTTGCAAGTAAAGGGGTGTCTGAATGGCTTTAAAATTGAGATGGGAAGACTTCAGGGTGAAGGGCAAGGCTGGCAGGATGAGTGAATGTTTTGTTTAGTTCAGTTTGGTTTAATTTAAAAATACAGCATGGAAACAGTCTTTTCAGCCCATCAAGTCTAAGCTGACCAGCGATCCCTATACACTAACACTATCCTACACACTACGGACAATTTACAATCTTGACCGAAGCCAATTAGGCTACAAACCTGTATGTCTTTGGAGTGTGGGACAGTGATATCCTGGATCATATAAACACTGCAAAGGAGGAGATGCTGGTGGCCCTGAAATGTTATTAAACGCATAAAGTGACAAGGTATATTTCAGAATGAAATGGGAATGACATTGCTCCGGCTTTGGCAGACAATTTTGTATCTTCATTATCCACAACTATGTTACCAGAAGACTGGAGGACAGCTAATGTGCCTTTATTTAAAAAGGGTTGCAGGAATAAGCAAGGGAACTGCAGCCTGGTGAGCCTTGCATTAGTGGTGCAGAAGTTATTGGAAGGGATTCTGAGAGACAGGATTATTTACATTTGTAAAGGCAAGGACATTAAGGGTAATCAGTATGGTTTTGTGTATGGGATACAAAAATGGCTTGGTGATAGGACGGAGAGGGAGAGTAGTGTTGGAGGGTTGTTTTTCAGGTTGGAGGTCTTTGAGAGGTGGTGAACCAAAGGGATCAGTATTAGAACCTCTGTTTGACATATGAATGAATGATTTGGTTGATAATGTAGGTTGCATGATCATTAAGGTTGCAGCTGTTATCAAAATTGGTGGTATATTGGAGAGTGAAAAACTTGTCCAGGGTTACAACAGGATCAAGGGAATGGATCAAGGGAATGGCAGATGGAATTTAACTTAGTCAAGTGCCAAATATGGTGTAGACAGTCGGAATCTTTTTATCAGGATGGAAAAATTGAATATTAGAGGCCGTTGCTTTCAGGTGAGAGGGACAAAGTTTAAAGGAGATGTGGGAGGCACGGTTTTTACACAGAGGATGGTGAGTGCCTGGAACATGTTGCCCACAGTGGTGGTTGAGACAGATATGTTAGCGTCATTTTAACGAGATTTCGATAGGCATGTCCAAACTTTGGATATGCAGGGAATGGAGGATATGTGCTATGTGCAAGTAGATAAGTGATGGTCTTGACTTCATGTTCGGCACAGACATTGGCCTGTTCTGTGCTGTACGGTTCTATATTCTATGTTCTAAGTGCAAAGTGATGCAATTTGGAAAGTTGTACCTGGCCCACGTCGAACAGTGTTGTTGAACAGAGAAATCTTGGGGTACATGTACATAATTCCATGATAGTGGAACCATATAGGCACGGAGGATAGTGAAAGAGGATTGTCTGCCTTCATTGGTTGAAGTATTGAGTGCAAGAGTTGGGATGTTGTGCTACAATTGCATAAACATTCAATATAATGTTGACATACAACACTGTGCAACATTGGCTGCATTTGGAATACCTTGAGTAGTTTTGGTTGCCACATTGCAGGAAATCTGTGGTTATACTACAGAGGATTCAGAAGAGAGTCACAAGGATGTTGCCTGGAATGGCATGGTTGAGTTATAGGGAGAGATTGGATAGGTTGGGTCCGTTATCCCTGGAGTGAAGGAAGCAAAGAGGTGAATGATAGAGGAATATAAGATTATGAGAGGCATAGACACAGAATGCTGGAGTAACTCAGCGGGACAGGCAGCATTTCTGGAGAGAAGGAATGGGTGATGTTTTGGGTCGAGACCCTTCTTCAGACTGATTCTTCAGACAGATGTGAGGCATGGATAGGGTAGATAGTCTGACTCTATTTCCCATGACAGGGATGTCTAGAACGAGAGAACAATAGGTTTAAGGTGAGAGGGCGATGGTGTAAAGGGGATCCAAGGGGTACATTTTTTACACAAAGAGTAGTTGGTATCTGGAAAGAGCTGCCTGAGGAGGTGGTGAAGGAACAGTAAAAACATTTAAGAGAACTAGAATGAGCAAGGCAGTGAAGGATAAGCAATAAAAATGACATAAAGTGCAGAGGTAGCTCAGAATGATTGTGGTTGGTGGGAGAATAGAACATTGGAAGAGAGGAGGGGCAGGACAAAGCTTGGCAAGTGATAGTTTCTCTTCCAGCATTCTTCCCCCTCTCCCCTCTCACCACAATCAGTCTGAAAAAAGGGTCCCAACCTAAAAAGTCACCTATCCATGTTCATCGGAGTTTCTGCCTGACTCTCTGAGTTACTCCAGCAATTTGTGTCTTTTTTTGTAAACCAGCATCTGCAGTTCTTTGTTTCTCCAGGGATATGCAATGAATGTAGTCAAGCTACATTAGTATAGATAGACATGATTGTTGGCACTGACGTGGTGGGTTGAGGAGCCTATTTCTATGCTGTATCCCTATTACTGGGGAGAAGGATGTAAAAGGTTCGAGGTTCCCGACCACGGGAGAGCTAAGGGAAGAGATTTGAACTCTATTTCGCCTTCCATCACAGTGAGGAATGTGGAGGAAACACTGTGGTGGATGTTTATGTTAAAATGTGTTTTGTGTATTCCGTTGCTTTTTATTTGTGTGACTGCCTTGGCAAATGAAATTCCTCGTATGTTGCGAAACATACTTGGCTGATAAAGTATTTTTGTGATTGAAAAGTGAACTGCCTCAGCAATCTGAACCATATTCTCTCAGGATGAAGGAATGATGATCTTGGAATTGCAATTGATTGTTATCAGTCATTGCATCGTCATAGAACAGTGCTTCAAGCCTCTGTCTAAGTAGTAGTCCAACCCCTTCAAACCACAGTGGGCCTTCATATATATATGAATGAAGAAAGTACCCTCTGCTTTACCTGTTTTTCAGAATGTGCAAAGGGAAAACAGATATATTGGATTAAGGTTGGTTCCTTGATGGATGATAGATGGTGAACAACTGTTGGAGGTGTAAGCGGAACATAAAAGCCACCAGTGCTAGAATCAAAGCAAGGAAGGTGTCAATGTGGACCATTCGGGGGGACACGTGAAGGGCAGATGAAACTAAAACCAGATTGAGAGTGGGTGGATCTAGTGGGTGAAATGTGTGGGTAGAAGGTGGATGGAACCAGAGGCTGTAAAGAGGCGACAGGTGACTGGGGAAGGTTGTGTCCTTGTGAGGAGAAAGGTTGGGTCCTTGTGAGGAGAAAGTGCTGCCGATCAGGAATTTCCATCAGGATTTTCACTGGTGGCATCATTGATCTGAGGATCGGATTATTGGTATCTTTCACACTGTCCTATTTCCTAACAACACAGGAGGCCAGTCAGCCCATTGAATCTATGTCTGGCATGAGAAAGGCCCAAATGTGGGAGGAACAGAAGAGGATCGGAATGAGAGAGTGAGTCGAGGGTTACCTAAAATTAGAAAATTAGAGAATGGTAAGAATATGCATATTTCAGAATCTATTTGGCAGTGCCTCCAGGAAGAGGGTTTCCTAGATGTGCTCTGATATGGCACAATTTCTTTTGGGCGGATACCAGAGCATTGATGCTGGGACTTTGCAATGATCACCCATACACTCGTTTGATCCTACACACTGGGGACAATTTACAGAAGCCAATTAACCTACAAACCTGCATGTCTTTGGAATATAGGAGGAAATGGGAGCACCCAGAGGAAACTCAGGCGAGAACGTACAAACTCCGTTTGTAGCCAGGATTGAACCCAGGTCTCTGGCGCTGTAAGTCAGCAACTGTGCCACTGTGCCACCCTAATTCCGTGCCACTGTGCCGCTCATGTGTTGGTCAAGAAAATAACTAAAAACAGAAAATTGAATTTTAGTCTTTCTTCGAAGCAGGTTGGAATTTCAAGAGGATCAAGTTATTCTTTAGCTGTCCAGAGCTTTGGATAAACCACTTCTGGAGGACTGTACACAGCTTTAGAAACGGCATCACAGGACGGATATCTTGGCCGTGGAGGGCATACAATGTAGCTTAATGTGACAATAGGAATATAAATAATGAGGGCAGCTTGCATAAACTGGAGTTTAAAATTTTATGTAGGATCTAATCAAATAATTTAAAGCATCAGTGTGAAAGAATGATTTACCCTGAAGGGGGAATCTGTTTGCTTCAACTTTACTTTTCACCATTGTATTGATTAAGCAACTGGAAGTTTCGGGAAAATGACTCCGTAATTCCCCTAAAGGGGAAATACGGAATAAGAATGCGGAATTGTAAAAATAAAGCCAGCAGCATAATTAGGATTATAATGTACACACGAAGGGCAGGTGAATTACGGAGTCGTTTTCCCAAAACATCCAGTTGCTTAGTCAATATAATGGTGAAAAGTAAAGTTGAAGCAAACAGACTTTAACTGGGAGCAACAAGTGGCCCAAAGGTGAGGGGATGAAGGTGGAACACAGGCTACCCAAGGGTGATTAAATAGCCTATGACCCTAGACAGAATTACCTACCCCTGCATTGAATGCCTCTCAGGAAATGTTAGCCTGGATTTCATGGGGAAATGCGCACTTTCCTACTGTCATTTCCTTGTGCAGATCCACCAAGTTTGGGATTCCCATGTACTGGGTGTTTATCCAAACATGGGAGCCTTAGACCGGCTGCTTCAATCCTGGCTATGGGTGCTGCCTGAACGGAGTTTGTACGTTCTCGCCTGAGTTTCCTCTGGGTGCTCCCATTTCCTCCTATATTCCAAAGACATGCAGGTTTGTAGGTTAATTGGCTTCTGTAAATTGTCCCCAGTGTGTAGGATCAAACGAGTGTATGGGTGATCATTGGTCAATGCAGACTATGTGGGTTGAGGGGCCTGTTTCGTCACTGTATAACTAAACTAAACATTAGTAATTAATGATTTATTTATGAAGACGCTTAAAACCCTTTGCTTCCTCGTAATAACACATATCTCAGCATTTAGAAAATATTACACTTCGTCGTTCTCAGATCCAAAGTTGATAACTGCACACATTTCCATTTCAAATTCCACCTGCCACAGCTCTCGTGTTTATTTGAGAGAGAATGGCATTTATTTGGCAACTTTTGTGAGATTGGGACATGTCAATGTCTTCAAACGGTATTTAAGTGCTTTTTTTTAGTGTACTGTAATTACTGTTATGGTGTAGGGAACATACCTGCCATTTGATCTATTTTTCATTTTAACGTCTATTGCCTATTGTCTATGCAGCTGCCTCTCCGAACAGTGTCATCTGCAAATATGATATGCTGCTCTCTAGCCTGTAAATTCAACCATGCAACACTGTTGTTTTGGCATTGTATACATTTAAAAGTATTTTGGATGCAAATGCCCAATAAGAACAATGTCATTTTGTGCCTTTCCGAACGTTTGACAGTGGGGCAGGGGACTTGCTGGCATGAGTCACACTTACACATTATAAATGCTTTTGGAATTGGATGCATTTCAAATGAAGTTTTTGCCTGCTCAAAGCTATCCTTGGAACATTGTGAATGGCTTGAGTTCACATCAAATGGTTGAGTTCACATCAAATGGTTTTAGGCACTCCGAGGAGAACCATGTTATTTTAGTGCAGTGACAGGCTAGGACACCGCTGAGCCCCTACATATGTCTCTGGAACCTCTCCCATCAACCATGGTACCTCCACCTTCACCCAAGTACATGCTGGAAGGCTGACTGGCTGCTGTGAATTGTCCCTCATAGAAACATAGAAAATAGGTGCAGGAGTAGGCAATTTGGCCCTGCGAGCCAGCACCGCCATTCAATATGATCATTGCTGATCATCCAAAATCAGTACCCCATTCCTGCTTTTTCTCCATATCCCTTGATTCCATTAGCCCTAAGAGCTAAATCTAACTCTCTCTTGAAAACACCCAGCTGTATGTGGCAGAGAATTCCACAGATTTACAACTCTCTGGGTGAGAAACTTCTTCCTCATCTCAGTCCTAAATGACCTACCCCGTATTCTTCAACCTTGATCCCTGGTTCTGGACTCCCCCAGCATGGGGAACAATTCTCCTGCATCTAGACTGTCCAATCCCTTAAGAATTTTATATGTTTCTGTACTCATTGTTCTCTGGAAATTCTGGACCATTGTGTTTTAAAAGAGAAAACTGCAAACAAGGAAGCCATTCCCATGGTATGTTATATAGTGAAGTAACTTCTTAAGGCTGGTTCTGAAGAAGTATCTCGCCCATACACCAGAAACTAGAGCATATAATTTAGACTATCTCACGGACTGCCACTAGTAACTCAATCAATACCACTGATTCACAACTACGGTTGTCAATATGAACTCTCACACTATTTTGAAAATAAGGGTGGTCAGCAACTGATGAAAAGTTTCTGACATGGAGCTGGAGGAACTACCAAAGCACGAGGGAAGCTAGACATTCTCATTTACAGCTCTTAACATAAACATCTCCTCTTTGTAACGATACTAAATACTTTTTAATCAATTACGACCCTCATTTCATCTTTCTTGGCCGAGTCTTAAGTTTTATGTTATCTGACGGCCATCCAATGAAGTACATTTGGACACTCAATTACCTTAAACATGAGATGTATTTCAACCCTATGACCCATATTTGGTCAAGTCAAGTCACATTTATTTATATAGCACATTTAAAAAACAACTCTCGTTGGCCAAAGTGCTTTACATTGGTTATAAGAATAGTATAAACAAACAAACTACATACATATATACATATAGCCCTCGCTCAATGGACGTCAGGAAAGGCTTGGGAGTATAGATAAGTTTTTAGTGTTGACTTAAAGGAGTCGATGAGGGGGCAGTTCTGATGGGAAAGGGGATGCTGTTCCATAGTCTAGGAGCTGCAACCGCAAAGGCGCGGTTGCCCCTAAGCTTATGCCGAGACCGCGGTGACTTTTAAGCTCCACACTCCAGCAGTAGCTTGAAAAAAATGCAATTTAGCAGTAATACGGTGGCCACGTCTACTGTCCTTTTTCTAGTTTCTGGCTAATTTGTCCTCGTCAATGGTTTTATTGTTGCATTTTACTCCATTTGCTGAGTGAATTAAGAAGTTAAAAAAGCCTCACCGCTGTGATAATCCATCAGTCAAACTGAAGCTTTCCATTAAGGCTGTTTAACAGGGCTTGGCTATGATTTCTCATTATGGAAGTGTGGCCACAGGTAAAGGGGTATCAGAATATCACACTTTATTTGACACTATTGCAATATGCAGATTAAATATTAATCTGAGTACATTGACATTAAATGTTCAGACAACAGTCTGAAGAAAGGTCTTGACCCGAAACGTCACCCATCCCTTCTCACCAAAGATGCTGCGTGTCCCGCTGAGTTACTCCAGCATTTTGAGTCTACATTCGACATTAAATGTTACCTTGTTAGTGTTAGAACTGGTTCAGTACTGAATGCTCTGCTCTCTGATTCAGTAGATTATGCACCAGAATAATTTAGACTATCTTTTGGTGAATAAATGCTGTAGACTACAGAACATATTATGCCTCCCCAAGTGCATGTAAACGATCCTGTGACATTTTATTTCAATGGAAAGGAGGTTCCTCATCTCATCCAAGCTAATATTTATTCCAAAATCAACATCACTATAGAGATGCCCTCTGTCCCGCTGAGTTACTCCAGCATTTTATTTGGCTATCACTATAGCAATAGGTCGGAGTACAAGAATAGAGATGTCTTGCTGTGGTTACAAGGGCTTTGATGAGATTGTGCACCATTTGGTCTCTCTAACCAAGAGTATAGCAGCAATGGAGGAACGCAGCCAAGTTTCACCAAATTGATTTCAGAGATGGAAGGTTTCTTGAATCAGGAGATCAAAAGCAGACGTGGCCTGGAATCTCTTGAGTTTAGAAGTCTGATGGATGAACCTCGATGAACTGAAAATACATTTGTACAGGGCTTGACAAGATGGATAAAGTGTTAATGTTTCCAGAGGTCTCTGTATCAAAATAATGGGTCGGCCATTCAACGAAGAGGTGAGAAAAGATTTCTTCACCCAGATGGTAAACTTGATTCAGAGTTATAGAGTATTTGAGTCATACAGCATGGAAACAAGCCCTTTGGCCCAACTCGTCCATGCTGGCCAAAATGCCTCATCTAAACTAGTCCCATTTGCATATGTTTGGTCCATATCCTTCTAAACCTTTCCTATCCATGTACCTGACCAAGTGTCTTTTAAATGGTGTTATAGTATCTGTGTCAACTCCCCCTCTGGCAACTCGTTCTATATACGCACCACCTTCTGAGTAAAATAGTTGCCCTTCAGGTTCGAATTAAATCTCACTGTAAACATATGCCCTCTTGTTTTTGAATCCCCTACCCTGAGTAAAATACTCTGTGCATCTACCCTATCTATTCCCCTCATGATTTTATACATTCTACAAGATCACCCCTCAGCCTCCTGCGCTCCAAGGAATAAAGTTGTGACCTGGCCAACCTCTCCCTGTAGCTCAACCCATCAAGTCCTCATAAATCCTCTCTGCATTCTTTCCAGCAAGATACATGTTTAGATATTGTCCCAGAGAGATGAATGGGGAACAAGATGGGGAGATTGGTGCCAGGGAAACCATTGGGACGCCTGGCAGAAGCATGTTATGAGGGAGCAAGTTGGCATGAGAGTGTTGAAGAGAAATTAACATGGTGGCATAGGAGGAGATCAGCAGTTCAGACAGCAGAGGCAATATTAATAGAAAGAGTGCAGAGAAATCCATCAGGCCCTTGGAGTCATCGGCAGGGAGTGAAGATGAATTGCCAGATGTGAAGATAAATGTATAATTCATATTCAGGAGGTCTCAAACATCCCTGGATGATAACTCAATAACCTCACAGATGGTTTAAAGACCCATCAAACAGCTGGATTAATATCTTCTGATAGCCTCAGAACCAGAATAAAACTTGCTAAACTACAACTGGATTAATAGCTCTCAATCGCCATACTCAGATGAAAACTTGATAATTTCACAGCTTTGCTCACAGTTAATACATTCTGATAAACTCACAGTTAAATCTTCCCGATTCGCAATGGTACTACTTCTTACTAAAGTCATCAGATGGATAAAAGCCATGGCAGACAACTGGATAAATATCTTTCAATATATCACAGATAGATTAAAACCCCATCATGTGGTTTTATTATCGCCTTCAGATAATACATATGGTTTGAGGTCCCATCACAAAGATGTACGAAAAGCATCATATTCACTCGTATGAACAAGGGCATCCATTTGTGGATTCAACTATCCTCTTACCTTCACAGATAGATTAAAATCCACTTCCTTCATACAGGGTTAAAACATTCTCCCATTTTCCCAGCTGATTGAAGCCCACTTTACATGCTTGAAATAAATCTTTGTTCCTTGCAACCTGATTAAAACCCTCATCTTCACCCAGAACTGGATTTAAACTTTATCAATCCTTGCAGTTTTAAAACCTGACTCATGCACAGATGAACGAATATCCCATTCCTTTACATTCCTTACAGCTGCTTTAACACCTTTGGATCCATTCACATCAGGATTAAACTGCATAATCCTTACAATTGCATTCAAATGTTTCTATGGAATCACAGCTGGATTAAAACTGCATTCCTTTATACTGGATTAAAGTGCGCCCTTTAGTGGTCTGAGAAACGACTACTGGAGTTTTCAATAGATCTTTATTCAAAAGTTCGATTTCCAGTATACAGGTTCTTCAGACACGTCTGGCCACAACGGTGGTCAGCGCTGAACTAACGCGCGCAAGTAAAAACCGCGCGAAACAAGCGGCCCCTCCCGAGTCACGTGACCGCGGCTTCCAAACGCCGGGTTCGATCTCTGCGTATGCCAGCAGGCGCTGCTACAGCCCATTCATTTAGAGATTTAGTAGCCTGTTCCTCACAGCTATAATAAGCGATGTCCATTGCGCCTTGGCCGATGATATCTCCGAGTTGACAAACATTTTAACTCCCCTTCCCATTCCCATCGTGACCTTTCTGTCCTAGGCCTTCTCCACTGTTACAGTGCTGCCAACTCTCACGCATTGAGCGTGAGAATGACGCATTTCGCCAAATTCTCACACTCTTACGCTCTCACGCTGATCACAAATTTCTCACGCTCTGCCGTGAGAAATTCTGTGCAACGAAAATTTCAAAACTGCATGGGCCGCGGGAGGGATGGAAGCGAAACAGTGGTGGGGACAGATGCGGATGGGGAACCGGGGCTGGCGAGTGTTTGCTGGGCTGGCAAGTCGCTCGCTGCAGCTCCGGCCATGGAGCAGCCTCTGTGCAAGAGTACCGGGCCGTCTGAAGCGTTGCGCCACTGCCGTGAGTCTCTGTGCCAAATTCGCCCAGGTGACCGGCATGGATCAGGCCGCAATTCGGTGCATCCTGGAGAACAACCAGTGGCTGCTGGAAGTAAGAACCAAGCACTGGGTAGAAACAGTGGAAGATAGTGGCCTTCACATGGGGGTGGTTGGAGAAAGCATCCTGCTTGCCTGCTAGATTTTCACTTAGTGTAACTGCGGAAAAAATGTTCCCGATGTTGGGGAAGTTCAGAACCAGGGGTCACAGTTGAAGAATAAAGGGTCGGCCAGTTAGGACTGAGATGAGGACAAACTTTCTTCATGCAGAGAGTTGTGAATCTGTGGAATTCTCTGCCACAGAAGGCAGTGGAGGCCAATTCACTGGATGTTTTCAAGAGAGAGTTACATTTAGCTCTTGGTGCCAGGGAAATCAAGGGATATGGGGGGAAAACAGGAAAGAGGTACATGCATGGTGGAGGTATAATGTAGTCATAGAGTGATACAGTGTGAAAACAGGCCCTTCAGCGCAACTTGCCCACACCCGCCAACATGTCCCAGCTACACTACCTGCTTTTGGTCCATATCCCTCCAAACCTGTCCTATCCATGTATCAGTCTAACTGTTTCTTAAATGTTGGGATAGTCCCTGCCTCAACTACCTCCTCTGGCAGCTTGTTCCATATACCCACCACCCTTTGTGTCGAAAAAGTTTCCAGTTAAAAAGTTACCTCTTAAATATACTTCAAACAAAAACAATTGAAATCATACTTTTACAATGCACTAAAACATGATTTTAATACATCAAATTTTAAAAGACCCTACCGTGGGAGGGGGACACCACTCTCCCACACCCTCCCGCTGCTTGGTTGCTCCACTCCCTCACCGGGTACCCCCAAGGCCAGTGATCGCTCAGTCTCCCCACTTTCAAAAATGCTCCATGGCCCCTGGTTCAGACAGAGAGCACTGCCAGATGTGAGCGGGGAACTGAGGCCAGTTGTCCATGATGTCTGGATCCCAATGCTCAGCGCTTCGTGTTTCGGAGTTGGCTAATGTTATTGATTTGTAATTAGCCTGATTTGTAATTAGTTGACAAAACCTTAATTTATTAATACGGAATATCCAGGGGGATGGGATAAGTGTAATATTAAAATCACATGCAAGGTGTCAGCCTGTCTGTCACAACATACAGCCCTGATAACCCATTATTTCCTTCAGTTAAATATTGGGAAGGTAGCACTATTGTCATTTGCCATTCAACTATTATGATTGTTTACCTCACTGACTATTTCTAAACCCCCCCCCCATTTTTTTGACAGGTTGAATAGAAATGTCCCCAATCTCGTTGTGTTATTAATTGAACACCTAGATGAACATCTTCAAGGAGTGTAATCAGATGGAAACTGATTCAGATGCGATGTTTAAGAGCTTGTTCATAGAAGGGGCATATTTTAAAGGAGTGATAGAGATACTTGCAGTGAAATGTGTGAGGAGGTTATTATTTGTCTTTAGTTTTAGCTTTAACCAGGTCATCTGAAGATTCAAAGTTTAATATAGTAATTGTGCTGATACTGACTCCAACCAACCACGGAATGAATATCATCCATTCCGGAGGTTTTATTTTTCTGACATTTAAACTTCACTTGGATTTCAATCACTTCAATGTAAAAGTAATTAGGAATGGGGAGCATTGGAACACAAATTTGCCCTCAGTACTGATTAACTGTAATATAATAATGTATGCATGTTGGTAGGTCCAATCAAAACAAATATATTTTTATCATAAATACCACAGAAAATATTATGTACTCTCAAGGTCACATTTAATAGAATAATATTGCTTAAATATATACTTATTGAACTTTGCATTTCGGAAAAGTCCCAACTGAGAGGAAGACAGCAAAATGCTGAAAATATTGGGACTTCAGGACAGTTTGTTAGGAAAATGAAGGAAATGGTAACAGAATTATTATACAGCTGAGTGGGTATAATTTTATGGATGAGAAATTGTGTTCAACCAATTGATGACTAATTTGACAAAGTAGCTAGCATGTTAGATAACAATGAAGCCAATGGATGTAGCAAATTTTGTTATACAAAATTTGGTCTGAAGTGCCCCATAAAAGATTAGCATAAAGATTAGATAAGCACCTGTGGACTTGAATGTAATAGGTTAAGTCCAGGGGGTCAGATATATTGTCAGTGCAGAGGGACTAGGAGCAAGGCCAAGTGTGCATCCAGAGTCAAGGTCTGGAATAGTACTAGGTGTGTAATCAAAGCTGGGACAATAGGAGTGTTCAGCACTGGGAACTTAAGCAGGTAATCAGGTATGATCAGGGTAGAATAGGGGGCCATGTGTAAGGCTGGACTCAGGGTCATGAATGAGAGAAGGTATGCAACTGGAGCCAGGATCAGGAGTAGTACCAGGTGTGCAGTGAGACCGAGGTAGGTCAACATGGGCCAAGTGTTTGATTACAATCTGATTTCCATACATGAATATACTAAGATCATTCATGTGCTGCACCTGTTGATCAAAGCCTGGTTCTACTGTGGAATGTAATTAGGAATGCAATTTAACCTAACCTTATTCATAGCTAATCAAATTTAAAGCATAAATATTGCATTCAAGTGTGAATTGAAAGACTTGCTCTAGTATGCACCAGATTGCACAATTTCAAGCTGAAAAATGCAAAAGCTTCGTACCAATGGGAGGGGGGAAACCCTCTCCCACACCTCCCCCCCCCCTCCCACTCCTTCCCCTTATCCCCTGCCCCCCCCCCCTCGGTTGCTACGCTCTCTCAGGCTTGGTCTCTCGCAATTTCTCACTCCCAACTCTCACCCAATGTTGGCAGCCCTGCTGTTAGATTGAGTAAGGTCACTTGTAAATTGGAGGAACAGCACCTCATATTTTGGTTGGGCAATTCACAACCAAGCAGTATCAAATTTGATTTCTCCAATTTCAAGTACCCCCTGCATTCCCTCCCTCCCCCACCCTAGTCATCCTGCCAGTTCCACTGTTCGCATCTATGTATTCCTTTGTTATCACCTCTTCCACAACCAACAATGGACTATTGTAGGCTCGACCTTTCCTTGGTCATCAGTGCTGGCTCTGATTTATTCGGACCAATTCCTTACCTCCTGTTTCCCTCTCCCCTGACTCTCAGTCTGGAGAAAGGTTTCCACCCGAAACATCACCAACTCTTTTTCTCCAGAGATGCTGCCTGACCCGCTGAGTTACTGCAGCATTTTGTGTCCATTCATTAATACCTGGTTTAAATAACATCTCTCTGTTCACATCTGGATTAAAGCATTTCTAGATTTTATTAAAGCCCTTAAAATCTTCAGAGCAGGAGTGAAATTTTCCATTCTTCCAACAGGGCATTAGCCTTACTATCCCCCGACATCTGATCTAAATGTTTCTACATCTAGAGCATTGACAGTAGTGGGTCGGTCTCTTCATATGTGTTATAAATGACAATCACGTGCATTATGATTGTTTGGTTTTCGGCTATTTCCACCACAGTCACCTACATTGAATCTGTACGCAAATAGTTTTGGTGACGAGAACCACGAAATCCATGAAAATAAAACACCAAACCTCAAATTCAAACATATGAATAGTTGAGCCTTTGAAGAATTTGTTATTGGCGAGAAAGCAGAACTAATGTAAATTTGTTCAAATGGTTTTGCTTGCCTCGGGCTAACATGTTTTTATAATGGCAGAGCTTTAGGTAGCAGAAGAAAAAATCTATCAAGTTAAATCATAACATTCAAACCAGCCTGACACACTGCTGCCTCCTGCAATCCTGCGGAACACATCAATTTTAGCACCTTTGCTTCCACCCGGCCCTTTACATTTGCTTAGACCATTTCTAACAAAAACATATATATTTTCTATGTTTCTATGTTTCTCTTTTCGGGATCTCCATCTCAGGATACAAACGAGAAACTGACATTTATTCTAAATTCACCGACTCCCACAGTTACCTTGACTTCACTCATCCCATCCATTCTCTTGTAAGGACTTTGTCCCTTTTCCCCCCAGTTTCTTCATCTCTGTCACATCTGTTCTCAAGATAAGGCTTTCCTCTCATGGACTTCAGAAATGCCCTCCTTCTCCGTGAAACGTGGCTAGCACTGTGGTCGAAGGAGCACTCATTCGAATCTCCTCCGTTTCTCGGACATCTGCTCTTATCCCTATTCCGCCCCACACAGAACGGAGAGTGTTCCCTTGATGCTCATCTTTCACCCAAGCGGCCTCCGCATTCAGCGTGCCACCCTCTGTCATTGAAGCCAATTGCAACAGAATCCCAGCACCAGTCACATCTTCCCCTTTCCCCTTTCCATGGGGACCATTCTCTGTGTGAATCCCTGATTTGCTTGTCCCTACCCACCCACCCCCCCTTTCCCCTGGCACTTTCCCCCATTAACACTTTATCTACACCTCTGCGCTCACTGCCATCAATTGACCCAAACAGCCCTTCCAGGTCAGGCAATGAATTACATGCTCCTCCTCCAACCTTGTCTGTTGCATTTGGTGCTCTCAACATGACCAAGGAGAACCCAAACGCAAACTCAGTACATTTCCAACTTTTGGTAAATTTGTGTAAATGGCAAATTAGTTTAAATATGGCCAAGTGTGAATACTGGATCTAAATAGGCCATGATGCAAAACACCCTTAGAAACTGCAAAACTGCACTTAGAGTTCTGGTCTCCTGCTTATTGTTTCCCAGCCCCAGACTGCTTCATTCTCCTTCCCAAAATCCACAAACAGGACTGCCCTGGCAGACACATTGTCTCTGCTTGTTCCTGCCCCACAGAACTCATCTCCAAATACCTTAATTCCATCCTATGCCCCCTCGCCAAGTCCCTTCTGACCTACATTCGAAACACCTCACACACCTCACACGCCCTTGATTACTTCAACAACTTCCCGTTCCCGGCCCCCATCGCCTCATCTTTACCATGGATGTCCAGTCCCTTTACACCTCCATCCTTCACCAGGAAGGTATCAAGGCCCTCCAGTTCTTACTTGATCATCATCTTAATCATAATAAGTCATAATAATATTAATCATACTTTATTATTAACCAAGTATGTTTTTTCAATCAATCAGTCAATTTCCCTCAACTAACACTCACCTCCGCCTGGTAGTTCTTGTCCTCGCCCTCAACAATTTCTCCTTTGACAACTCTTGCTTTCTTCAAGTTAAAGGTGTAGCCATGGGCACTCGCACGGGCCACAGCTACACCAGTAGGTTTGTTGGTTACGTTGAACAGTCCTTATTCCAAATGTTCACTGGAATCATCTCTAAACTTTCTCCACAACATCGACGACTGCATTCGGGCTGCCTCCTGGTCATTTCATTTGCTTTACCACTAACTCTCACACTGCCCTTAAATTCACTTGAACTATCTCTGACACCTCTCTCCCCTTTCTAGATCTTTCTGTCTCCATCACAGGGGACAGACTATCGACTGAAGTTTACTACAAACCTGCCGACGGTCACAGTTAACTGGAGTGCACTTCCTCCCACCCTGCCTATTGCAAAGATGCTATCCCCAATTCTCAAATTCTCTGTCTCCACAGCATCTGCTCCCATGATGGAGCTTTCCATACCAGACATCCGAGATGTCCTTGTTCTCTAATAAACAAGATGAATCCCTAATGCCCGTCTCCTCTGTGTCCTGTCGTTCTGCGCTTGCTCCCCCTCACCTCAGACAGAACAAGGATAGAGATCCCTTGGTCCATCACCCTCTGCTTCCTCCCATGAATCCAATTCTATATCGAGTCGGCTCGTTCTCATGGATCCCATGCGATCTGACCTTTCAGAGCAATGTAGCATGCAGAACTTGGCTGAAATCCATAGACAACTTCTATGCCTTTGTTCCCATCAACCTTTTTGTTTAATTCTTCAGAAAATTCACATCAAATTCATAAGACACAATCTCCTATGTACAAAACCATGTTGATCCCTAATCAGCTCCTGTCTGTCCAAATACATATATATCTTATCCCTCAGAATCCTCTCCAGTAACTTGCCTACCACAGATGTTAGGCTCACTGGCCTATAACTCTGGGGCTTTTCCTTGCAGCTCTTCTTACACAGAGGCACAACATTAGACACCATCCAGCTCTTCACTCTATTGTACCCATGTATCGTATGCTTTGATGAATAGCATGTAGAACAAACATTTCTGTATCTTTGTCTACGTCACAATAAAGAATTCATTGAACAAGACTACTCAACTGCCTATTCACCAAAGCCTGTGTGACACATAATTAGGAGCAACATAAACAAGCTGGAAACTTGTTTTCATCCATTTTATGCCTTTGGACACAGTCATAATTTTCCCCTTAGGCTTTATCAATCTAGGCCCAACTTCAGCAATGACAGAGAACTCAACCGAGTTTGTGAGCTGGACTCAAAGGAGAAATATCAGTGGGATAAAATACCTGGGCAAACTGGGGTAGCATTTCACAGAAAAATTTCCAGGAGAAGCAAACTCAAATCAAATGGTCTAATATAATCCAATGCCGAGAAATTAGACAATGACACGTCACACTTCTGTGAGCTAAGTAATTCAGTTTCAATGAAAAATCAACGGCAAGGGAAAATCTCTGATATATCACAACCTTGCTGAAAGGGAAACCTCTAGAAATAATATTCAGGGACAGAATTAGCAGTTCCTTAGACAAGTGTGGATTGATTTGAGCAAACCAGCCTGGATTCATTAGAGAAAAAGTTTGCTTACTTAAAGTGCCGGTTCAGTGATGAGGTAACAGACAGGGTCAATGAGGGAATTGCATTTGGTGTGGTGTAATCAGCCTTTGAAGATGTGTTTTTGTAGACGGCCACATAATAAGTTTGTCATTGCGAGATTGAAGCCCATGAAATAAAAAGGTCTGCAACAACATGGGTAAAAACTTGACTGTGCGACAGGAAACGGGGAGGAATAGCGACAACTTGCTTCTCGGGCTGGAGGAAGGTGTACAGTGGAGTCACCCAGAGAATACTACTAAGGCCACTGCTTCTCTTTGTACGTCTCAGTGACTTGGACTTCCTTGGCAGGACTTTATTTTCTAATTTGTAGATGACATAAAACTTGGAGACATAGTGAATTGTGAGGAGGATTATAATGGTCTTCAAGGAGATGTATATAATACAACGGAATGGGCAGATGATGTTTAATGCACAAAAATATAAAGTGATACCTTTACACGAGAATAATAATAATAATAATAATAATGGATGGGATTTATATAGCGCCTTTCTAATACTCAAGGCGCTTTACATCGCATTATTCATTCACTCCTCAGTCACACTCGGTGGTGGTAAGCTACTTCTGTAGCCACAGCTGCCCTGGGGCAGACTGACGGAAGCGTGGCTGCCAATCTGCGCCTACGGCCCCTCCGACCACCACCAATCACTCACACACATTCACACACATTCACACACAGGCAAAGGTGGGTGAAGTGTCTTGCCCAAGGACACAACGACAGTATGCACTCCAAGCGGGATTCGAACCGGCTACCTTCCGGTTGCCAGCCGAACACTTAGCCCATTGTGCCATCTGTCGCCCAAGAATGTCGCCCAAGAATGTCAAGTTGTGATGTAAAAGAAAGGACAAAATCCGAAACAGGATACGAGAGGGATCGGAGGGGCTAGGCGCACACCTCATTGAAAATGGCAGGCGGGAGGATGAGTTTTAAAAAGTAGATGGGCTTTGTCAACAGATACATAAATAAATTTATAAATCAGAGCATTGAGTATAGAAGTTGGGATGTAATGTTAAAATTGTACAAGGCATTGGTGAGGCCAATTCTGGAGTATGGTGTACAATTTTGGTTGCCTAATTATAGGAAGGATATCAACAAAATAGAGAGAGTACAGAGGAGATTTACTAGAATGTTGCCTGGGTTTCAGCAACTAAGTTACAGAGAAAGGTTGAACAAGTTAGGTCTTTATTCTTTGGAGCGCAGAAGGTTAAGGGGGGACTTGATAGAGGTCTTTAAAATGATGAGAGGGATAGACAGAGTTGACGTGGATACGCTTTTCCCATTGAGAGTAGGGAAGATTCAAACAAGAGGACATGACTTGAGAATTAAGGGACAGAAGTTTAGGGGTAACATGAGGGGGAACATCTTTACTCAGAGAGTGGTAGCTGTGTGGAATGAGCTTCCAGTGGAAGTGGTGGAGGCAGGTTCGATTTTATCATTTAAAAATAAATTGGATAGGTATATGGACGTGAAAGGAATGGAGGGTTATGGTCTGAGTGCAGGTAGATGGGACTTGGGGAAAATAAGTGTTCGGCACGGACTCGAAGGGCCGAGATGGCCTGTTTCCGTGCTGTAATTGTTATATGGTTATAAAGTATTTAAGAAGGAACTGCAGATGCTGGAAAATCGAAGCTAAACAAAAATGCTGGAGAAACTCAGCGGGCGCAGCAGCATCTATGAGCCAAGGAAATAGGCAATATTTCGGGCCGAAAGCCTTCTTCAGTCTGAAAGAGCAAGGAAGCTATGATGAACCTGGTTTGGATGAGAGGGAAGTATTGTATCAGGCCTGGGCATAACACTTTAAAGCGGATGTGAAACCTTTGCAGAGGGGCAATAGAGATCTACCAGAATGATTCCAGGGATAAGAGGCACCAGTTACAAAGACCAACCGGAGAAGCAGGCATGTTGTCCGTGGGACAGAGGATGTTGTGATGAGAATGTGCGGCACGGTGGCGCAGAGGTAGAGTTGCTGCCTTGCAGCAAATGGAGCGACGGAGACCCGGGTTTAAACCCGACTACGGTACAGGTGCTGTCCGTACAGAGTTTCTATGTTCTCCCTGTGACCTGCGTGGGTTTTCTCCGAGATCTTCGGTTTCCTCCCACACTCCAAAGACATCCAGGTATGTAGGTTTACATTTACCAATTGGCTTGGTAAATGTAAAAATTGTCCCCTGTATGTGTAGGAAAGTGTTAATATGCGGGGATCACTGGTCGGCACAGACCCGGGGGGGGCCGAAGGGCCTGTTTCCTCACTGTATCTCTAAAACAAACTAAACTAATAGATAAATCATGAGTGTATAGACAGTGCAGGCAGAGAGAGGGTAGACACAAAATGCTGGAGTAACTCAACGGGTGAGGCAGCATCTCTGGAGAGAAGGAAAGGACGACATTTCGGGTCGAGACCCTTCTTAAGACTGAAATGGGCGACATTTCGGGTCGAGACCCTTCTTCAGACTGCTCAGAGACTGTGTTTGTTGGCAGGATCAAGAACCAATGCTTGAAAGCGATTGCCAAAACAACCAAAACTGACAGAAAGATTAACACCTTTCAACAGTGTGTGTTTGGCATCTAGCATTGACTGTGTGGGGAGTGCTGGAGGCAGTTCAGAATGGTGTTCAAATAGGAACTTTTTCGTATTTTCTTCTTAGATAAATGGCAAATATTTTAGCCCAACAGTCAATACCTGCCCACAGAGCTATCCCATTAGCTCATATTTTTTTCTTTACCCATACTCCCCACATTTCCATCATCTCTACCCTGATACTACCTCTCACTTACCTAAATTGGCAACCTACAGCAGTCAAGTAACCATAGATGAAATAAATTGCTTTTCTGAGCTCCGGGGAGAAGTTGGATGGATTATTTTTGAATAGTCTGATGCGCTCAATGGGTGGAACGGTGCCCTTCAACATTGTAAGCATTATGCGATTCTGTTGTGACTGCTAGTTGTATGCAGACTTCGCTTTCTTTCTCCTGGGACCTCTGTATTTGTGACCTACTAATGCATGGAGGATCCTGGACATGTAGAGGCATTCAGTGATGAGCACTGCATGGCTGGTTGCACTTCCATGCTTCTGGTGCATGCACGCTTACCCTGTTGATAACGTGGGCCGCCCTTGTTGAAACAAACTTTAACTATGCTAACGAGACACTCACCAACTACCATCTTCGGGGGCAAACATTCTCCCTCCCCCCCCCCCCCCCCCCAAACAAGTTGCCCTATGCCCCAAATTCCTATCTGACCCACCCACGCTATCACCTGCCTGACTACCTTGCCCTCCATCAGTGCCCACACCCCCAGCACCATTATTTTCCAGCCTATACCTATTCTCTCTTTCATTCAAGAGAGAGTTAGATATGGCTCTAAGGGCTGACGGAATCAAGGGATCTGGGGAATAAACAGGAGCGAGGTAAGATCAGCCATGATCATATTGAATGGCCGTGCTGGCTCGAAGGGCCGACTGGCCTATTCCTACACCTATTGTCTATGTTTCTATTCTACCACTCCCCATGCCACTCACACTTATTTTTCTCTCTCAATCTGGTGCACCCTCCCTGACTCACAAACCACAAATCCTCCAACAACCATTTGTGGCACCTTCCTTGTGGCGTGACCTAATTTGACCCCTACCGCCTTGATTCACCCATTCTTCTTCACTTCTGCAAAGTCACAACACAGACAGGAGCTGTTGAAGTACACTCTGATATCTAATAGATATAAAGCTGTGATACTGCAGAAACTGTGGACCTGCAACATCAGGCGTTGGCTGTGATTAGCTGGATTGTCTGATCCACAAAGCCCGTCTCCAAACTCCAGGACCGAGGAGTAAGCATCTCTTCTGCCGCTGAACCCTTGAATCCATAGACATATCCAATCCTTTTCAGTGACGATAGGTGACAAAACATCCTCCAGGATAATTCTCAACAATGGTGCTCCACAAGGATCTGTTCTCAGCATCTTACTTAACTCCCGATACACTTACGACCGTGCAGCCAAATGTTGCTCTAACTCCAATTACATGTTAGCAGATGAGGCCACTGCAGTGGGCCCCATTTTGAACAATGACGAGACAGAATATAGAGGAAGAATACAGAAGAAGATAGAGAGCTTAGCGACATGGTAGTAAGACAACAACCTCTCCCTCAATGTCAACAATATGAAGGAGTTAGTTATTGATTTTTAAAAATGGCATCGTCGACGTTTGAAGAATAAGGTAACTCCCGTGCAAAAAACAAACTGCTGGAGGAACTCGGCAGAGGAGAATGTGTGTAACACGCAGATGCGGTCGGTGGGAAGGGGCAGATGAAACTCGGTGATAGGGGGGTGGTGGAGCTGGGAAGCAGAGGGGGGAGGGGGGGGGGCGAGAAGAAACGTGTGGAAATTCCTGGGTGGAGCTGAAGGAGCGAGAAAGGTACAGAGGGGGAATTTGAAAATTCACTGTTCATCCCATTGGGTTATAGTTTACCCTGGGGGAATATATATCCATCCTTACCTCAGATATATATTTTTATATGTATTCTGAAGGAATCTAAGGAATTTGGGTTGCTGCAGAAAGGTATAACTGAGGTAAATAAAAATTAACTATGATCTTATCGAATGGTGGAAAATGAACAAGGAGCCAAATGGCCTATTCCTGTTTCTATTTCTCTTGTTTGTGTCCAGATTACAGGAACTAGGAAGGGTAGATTTCATTTAGTTGAGTTTACTTTTAGAGATACTGAAATGGAAACAGGCCATTTGCTCCACCAAGTCCGTGCCGACCATCACTAGTTCTATCTTACACATTCGGAACAATTTACAGAAGCCAATGAACCTATGAATCCGCACGTCTTCGGAATGTGGGAGAAAACCAGTGCACCCAGAGAAAACCCATATGATCACAGGGAGAATGGACAAACTTCATACAGAAAGTACCCATAGTCAGGATCAAACCCAGGTTTCTGGCGCTGTAAGGCAGTAACTCTACTGCTGCACCAATGTGCCACCCAAATGTTTTAGTCCCACCTGCCTGCATTTGGTACATATCCCTCCAAACCTGTCCAATCCATGTACCTGTCTAAATATTTCTTAAACTGCGATAGTTGTGATGTTGGACGTATTAATTATTTTTTTATTATTTGGTTCACATTTTGGAAGTCTTGTTTTTCTGTTTGCATTGTGGAGTTGCAGGCTGACAGAAGGCTGTGTATCAACAGTTGGAATGACAGATTTATTTTTGATTTGCATACAAACTGCATTTGTTGATCTAGTTTCTAAGTAAAAAATCTCTCAGTCTCATCATACAAACATGAATAAGATAAATGAGAAATTTTATAAATTAGGTTTTATCTACCATAGATCCGACATATATTATGTTTCAACCCTAACAAGAAGCAATGATTTCCTTCAATAGTACAATGTTGCTACCGTTCGGTTCTATCGCCAACTCTTACATCAATATATTGACTCCCATACAAGGAATGACATTTGTTTATGCCTGGGGCATATCAGGGAAGGTTTGGATAAGATCAAAGTAAGCTAGATCCTGTTCCGACATCACAATTGACCAAAATAAGTGAAAGAAGATAATTTTAAGTATTCCTATGTGTCCAGAAACACAGTATTAAACTTTGAGGGGCAGATTTTTTCAATACTTTCATAAGAATGGTTACATGTCCTTTACGTCAGGGAAACTCACTAAGGGCAACTAGAAGAGTTCTGTTAAGATGCTGCAATGAATTGGCTTGAGTAGTTTTGCTGTGTCGAAAGCATGCTTTTGATGCGAGTTGTTATTGCTGTTATTATTGAAGGGAAAAAACAAGTCAATTACCTGTGATGACAAAACTTGCAAATCTTTCTCAAGTACCAATAGTCATGTACCCAGTGAATTTCAGTGGAAGTGCGCGCGGGTGGGATGATTGAAGGATCATGTTGTAAATAAAAGCTCAACCACAAATCCAGAAACAGGATTGTGTGGTGCAATAAAGATTCATAAATAATTGAAAGTGTTATGTTGCAGCAGGTAAGGTTAAGCACAGAGCTATACTGTTGAGTTTTAGTTTGCAATTTTGTACTTGTTGAACTGTGTCACTCAATGGAGCCCTATACTTTGTGATAGTGCACGTTGTATCTTGCACGCAGAAATAGTAAATCCAAAAAACACTCAGCATTTGTGGAGAGTCAATATTTCAGGTGCAGTACAGATTGGGTGAATGACATTGGGGTGAGAGAGATATCCAATAAATAGCCTACTTAACCCCTAGAATCAAAGGACCTGAATCAATCAAAGACACCAGAACCCAACTCAGCAAAAAATAGTGGGACCCAGAGAGCGTGCAAAGGGGCAGATCTATGACATCAGAATCATGGAGTAGATGAGAAAACACACAACAATCATCCCCACAAGGCAGTGGAAAGAGTGGGAAAGGCTGAATGCTGATAAATGCATAAAAGGAGAAAGAATCCCAACTTTGACGAATGAATATGCCACGTGGCGTGAAGCTCCCCTCATCTATAACACGCAATGATTAGCATGTAAAAAAATCCTGCATTACAGCTTCTCTTGGATTGCCTTCAATGGATCAGCTTTCATTCCCTTACTATAAGTCAGTGTTAGTGTGAGGCAAATGCTGAACCACAACATTAAAGACTATGCTGTTGCTAATGTTCCAGCGCATCCAATGGGAGCCCCATTTAAAATAGGTTGAGTAGGAAGGAACTGCAGATGCTGGTTTGCACCGAAAATAGGTAACTACCATCTGTTCAACTAGTTTGATGTGTTTTAAATCTGTCCCAACTTAGTACAACAGCAGTTCCATTCAGGATCAAGGAAGGAAGCAAGATGGCAGGAGGTTGATTAATTCTACCAATGGCATCATGAATCGATACACCTGTGCAGACATGGTCATGTACACATACCCCCATCAGGTAGCTACAGTCTTCAGGAGTGAAAGCCAGCTGATGCTGGAAATCTGAAATGAAATGCAGAAAGTACAGAAGGTGCATAACTACATGCACCAGATTGTAACTAAAGGACAGGTGACCACATACACCAGCAGACTGTAACTAAAGGCCAGATAACGATACAATACGATATAACTATTTATCCAAGGAGGGAAATTGATTTGCCAACAGTCATAATAACACAAAATACATGAAACACAAAATACATGAAATAAACATAACCCCATACACCAGACTGTATCTAAAGCCCATTAACCGCACACTAGATTGTAACTGAAGCCAAGGTAACCACACACATCAGACTATAGACTGGCGCCGTGATAACTACAAACACCAGTCTTACTAGAATCCATGCAGACAATATCCACTGCGCTACCTCATCCATCACCTTCATCATCTCCTCTTAAAACTAAATCAAGTTAGTAAGACATGTATTGCTGCGGATCCATCAATCCATGCTGATTGTTCCTAATTATCTACTTCCAAATACAGAGTAAATCATATCCTGACGAAAGCTTCACAAAAGCTTCCTTGCATGAGGCTCAGCAGCACAAAATTTCCTGGATTCACCCAACTTCTCTTCCTAAAAAAGGAACAGCATTGGCTGCTCTCCTCCTTGATCTCAAACTGCCCAAACAAATTATTACCCTCTACACTGATCTCACTATTCTCCATGTCCTTCTCCTTGGTAAATACAGATGCAAAGTAATCATTTAGTATCTCAACCACAACCTCCAAGCATACATTCCTTCCTTAATCCTTGAGCACTCCTGTCATCCCCGTTACCCTCTTGTTTTTAACTCATGTGTGAAAAGCCCTAGAATTTTTTTTTAATTCATCAATGACATTTCATGGCTCCTTTTTGTTTTTTTCTAAGTACCTACTTGAATTCTCTCCTGCTGTCATTATATTCCTCAAAGGCCCTGTCTGAATTCATCTTCCTGACTTTCATCTGCTTCCTTTTTTTCAACCTATTTGCAAACACTCTGGTCATCTGGTCATCCAAGGTTCCCTTACTTGACCAACCTTATCCCTCCTCCTTACTGGAACATGCCCAACTTGTTTCCTAATACAATGTTAAGTATGATCCATCTCAAGTTAGACTTTCCACATACCATTTTAGAAAACCTTCTTGGATATTTCTAAGAAATTCTACCCCATCTCAGCCTTTTGCATAAAGGAAATCCCAGTCTTTAAAATTGTGACATAGCTGGATTTCGGTACCAATTGATCTAACCTTCCAGAGCAGACTGCCATGTGGAACCTTGTAGAATGCCTTACTGAAATCCATGTACACAACATCTACAGCTGTGCCCTCATCGACCTTTTTGGTCACGTCTTCAAAAAAATCAGTCAGATTTGTGAGACACGACCTCCCATGTACAAAACCATGCTGACTATCCCTAATCAGCCCTTGCCCATCCAAATGCCTGTATAACCTATCCCTTAGAATACTCTCCAGTAACTTTCCAACTACAGATGTTGAGCTCACCAGCCTATAGTTCCCAGCATTTTCCCTGCAGCCCTTCTTGATAAGAAGTACAACATTTGCCACCCTCCAGTCTTCCGGCACCTCTCCTGTATTTAAGGACGACTCGTAAATTTCAACCAGGGCTCCCGAAATTTCCTCTCTAGTGTCCTCGGATATATCCATGGATATGTCCCAGGGCAGCTGTGGCTACAGAAGTAGCTTACCACCACCGAGTGTGACTGAGGAGTGAATGAATAATGCGATGTAAAGCGCCTTGAGTATTAGAAAGGCGCTATATAAATCCCATCCATTATTATTATTATTATTATCTGATCAGGCCCTGGAGATTTGTCTACCTTCATACACGACAGTACCTTCAGTACTTCTTCGACGGTAACACTGACTGCTCTCAAGACACTTCCATTGACTGCCCCAAGTTCCTACTGTCTTCTCGCTAAATACAGAGGAGAAATACTCATTGAGGACATTGCTCATCTCCCGTGGCTCCACACAGAGGTGACCCCTTTGATTCCTGAGAGGTCCCACTCACTCTCTAGTTACCCTTTTCCCCCTTCTGTATTTATAAAATCTTTTGGGATTGTCCTTAATGTACCCGCCAGAGTTATCTCCTGGCTCCTTTTTGCCCTTCTGAACTCCTTTTTTACTTTATTCCTTAGCTCACGAAACTCCTGCAGGGATGCACTTGATCTCAGCTGCCTATACCTGTCCCATGCATCCTTCTTGTTTTTGACCAACGCCTCAATTTCCCTCATTAGCCAAGCTTCCTTACATTTGCCTGCTTTGCCCTTCACTCTAACGGGGATGTACACATCCTGAGCTTTCGTCAGCACACTTTTAAAAACATCCCACTTGGCCGATGTTCCTTTCCCCTCAAATAACCTGCTCCAGTCAACTTGAGCAAGACCTTCTCTCATACCCTCAAAGTTGGCCTTACCCCAGTTGAGCATTTTAACACGTGGAACCTCTTCGTCCCAATCCATAACTATCTTAGTTAAACCTAATCAAACTGTGGTCACTGGTCCCAAAAGGCTCCTCCACACACACTTCATTAACTTGCCCTTCCCAATTTCCCAATACTAGATCCAGCTTTGCCCTCTCACATGTGGGGGCCTCTACATACTGCTTAAGAAAACTCTCCTGAACACTTTTGAGGAATTGCACTCTTGACACTATGATTTTCCCAGTCTATATTGGGAAAGTTGCTACTCCAACAACCCTATTTGACCTACAGCTGTCTGCAATCTACTGGCACATTTGTTCTTCTAATTCCCGTTGACTATTCGGTGGTCTGTAGTACACCCCCAACAAGGTGATCATCCCTTTTTTGTTCCTCAGCTCCACCCATACAGCCTCGCTATACGAACTGTCCATAATGTAACCTCTGATCACTGCCGTGACATCCTCCTTAACCAACAATGCATCTCCACCCCCCACCCCCCCACTCTTCCCCTCACCCCTGTCTCTCCTGAAGCTCCTGGACCCCAGATCATTGAGCTGCCAGTCCTGCCCCTCCCTTAACCAGGTTTCAGTCATGGCTACAACATCCCAGTCGCTTGTACCTATCCATGCCCTAAGCTCATCTGCCTTACCCGTCAGCACCTTGCATTAAAATACGTGCAGTTTAAACCAACCAAATCTCGCTCTCTGCCTTTCACCTGCCTATTCTGTCCACTAACCTTTCCCACATCACCCTCCATACCAACTTCTAGCCTCTCACATGCCTCTGACCTGTACGAGATCCAACCCCTCTGCCAACCTAGTTTAAGCCCTCCCATATAGCATTAGCAAACCTGCCCGCTGGGATGTTGGTCCCCTTCCAGTTAAGGTGCAACCCGTCCCTTTTGTACAGGTCACCCCTGCCCCAGAAGAGATCCCAATGGTCTAGAAATCTAAATCCCTGCCCCCTGCACCAACTTCTCAGCCACACATTCATTTCCCCTATCTTCCTGTTCTTACCTTCACTAGCACGAGGTATAGGAGACAATCCTGAGATCACTACCCTGCAGGTCCTGCCTTTCAGTCTTCTACCCAATTCCATAAACTCGTGTTGCAGAACCTCCTTCCGCATCCTTCCTATATCATTCATGCCAACATGCACAACAACCTCCAGCTGCTCCCCATCACTCTTGAGGATGCCGTGCAGCCACTCTGAGATGTCCTGGACCCTGGCACCAGGGAGGCAACACATCATCCTGGAGTCTCGCCTGCTGCCAAGGAATCTCCTGTCCGCACCTCTGACGATGGAGTCCCCCACCACTACGGATCTGCCTGACGTCGCTCTTCACCGTTGAGCCTCAGCACCAGGGTTAGAGTCACAGCCCTGGCTGCCACTCAATCTTGTCGTGTCGTCCGCTCCGACAGCTCCCAAGAGGGTGTACCTGTTTTCAATAGGTACAGCCACCGGGGGCTCCTGCACTCCATGTTTACTTCTCTTCCTCGTTGTCACCCACCTTCGCTCTTCCTGTATCCAACTCCTCACCTACACATTCAACCTCTCGGTTTCCCGGATGGTCCTGAGGTCATGCAGCTGCTGCTCCAGATCCCTAACACGTTCATTCAGGAGCTGCACCTGGACACAATTTCTCCAGGTGTAGTTGTCAGAAGTACCAGCAGTGTCCCTGACTTCCCACTTCCTGCAGGAGAGACACTGTAACAACTTGCCTGCCATTACTTCAGTGGACAAAATCACAAATTACGACGAATGAGACACAGTGAAACGTATTCCCTTCTCTGCTGGCCGATAGCCTCCTTCTGCACTGCAATAAATCACAAGTTTAAAATATCGGACACCCGCAGAACTGGTTCAAGTGTAGCCTCCTTGCCAAAGACTCTTGAGCAAAAGACTCACACTTCACCTCCCAAGGCACTTCACCTCAACAAGGCTGCTCCCAACCTGGGACTGTAACTTTTAGGGTTGAGGACAAACCGCAGGAAATGTTCAGTGGGAATGCTCTGACCATCCTTGTGTGGAGCAGACACGATGGGAAAGCTGTTTGTTTCTTCCAGCCCGTCATAGAATCATAGAGTGATACAGTGTGGAAACAGGCCCTTCGGCCTAACTTGCCCACACCGGCCAACATGTCCCAGCTACACTAGTCCCACTGCCTGCATTTGGTCCATATTCTTCCAAACCTGTCCTATCTATGTACCTATCTAACTGTTTTTTAAACAATGGGATAGTCCCAGCCTCAACTACCTCCTCTGGCAGCTTGTTCCATGCACCACATACCCTTTGTGTGAAAAGGTTACCCCTCAGATCCCTTTTCCCCTTCACCTTGAACTTATGTCCTCTGGTCCTCGATTACCCTACACTGGGCAAGAGACTCTGTGAATCCACCCGATCTATTCCTCTCGTGATTTTGTACACCTTTATAAGATCAGCCCTCATCCTCCTGTGCTCCAAGGAATAGAGACTCAGCCTATTCAATCTCTCCCTACAGCTGTCATTTCTGTATGTCTAGTCTGTGAAGAACGCCGTTGAACAACAAACAACAGCTTACACAGCACATTTAACACAGTAAAACTTTCCAAGATGGTTCTCAGAAGTGTTGGACAGCAATCTGACACTGAGCCACAAAAAGAGATGCTAGGCAGAAATTCAAAAGCACGATCAAACAGATAATCTTGAAGGTTTTGTTAAGGGATGATGTAGAGGAGTACAGAGTTGAATCCAGAGAGTAAGGGCAAGGTAACAGAAGGTACATCCACCAGTCACAGAGCAAAGTGAAACACAACATTTCAAAAGCAAGTGACAGAGGAATGTCAAGTCCTTGGAAATGTTCATTCAGCTCACATGCTGCTAAAACTTAGTTAGGGCTTCAAACATTGCAATCAAACCCCAACTTGTTTTGAAATCAAATGTAGAATTTTCAGATCCGGTTATTATGATCTTTACCAGATCCATCATTAAGAAGCTCCTGGGATCATTCAGTTGAAGGGGTTTCAATAACTGATTGCTGTGTCTATGCCTGCCCATTCCCACCACCTTCAGCTTGTCAGCAAAGACCAGCAAATGGCCTGACTCTTCTTTGCAGCACACATTGGAATTTGATGACTTTCTTGAACTGCCCACAATACTCTGTGTGGTCTCACCAATGACTTGTACATTTGTAACATGATGTCTCAACTCCTGTTCCCAATGCCCTGATTGATGAAGGCAAGCGCACTAAATGCCTTTGTCATTGCCATGTCTATCTGAGTTGCAACTTTCAAGGAACTACATGTTGTACTATGTGCACCACCCTGGCCAGATGAGTTAGGCGATGACTCTTTGACAACATGATCCGTTGCCAGGGGAGGATCAAGGAGGAGCTTCCCAAAGTATTTGCTCCCTGCAGAGCTGCCTTGGATTTTTTCTGTTTTTCCCTCCAGCTATTACAAGACAGTTAGAGAGAGGAGGTCAGGGTTAACACGTGTTGTGCCTTCATGAAGTGTAAATCCGAATTGAAACATGGGAGTCTTTCTCTGCAAGTTACTTTTGTGTTTCACTGTTCAAATGTCAGGCAAACTTATCTCTATGGATGGCCAATGCTTCTCTTGCTGCCAACTTAACAAACACAGACAAACAAATAAACACAGGGCAGTCACGGTGGCACAGCAGTAGAGTTGCTACCTTTCAGCAAAATGCAGCGCCATAGACCCGGGTTCGATCCCAACTACGGGCACTGTCTGTATGGAGTTTGTACGTTCTCCCCGTGATCTGCGTGGATTTTCTCCGAGATCTTCGGTTTCCTCCCACACTCCAAAGACGTACAGGTTTGTAGGTTAATTGGCTTGATAAAAATGTAAAATTGTCCAAGTTGGCGATATGCAGAGTACTGCCCTGCCCACTACAAAATTCAGAAGCGTCAGAAGATTATTTTGCTTGTTATTGTTTTGAGGTTTGTGCAAACCTTTTGTACACAGTGTGGATACTTTTTTTTCTATTTTACACATGCACTTTACAAAGGCTTTTGCTGTAAAGCATTTAGAAACAGTGGGTCTCATCGTTTTCTTTCCTAAGGGCAGCGCAGTGGCGCTGCAGTAGAGTTGTTGCCTTACAGCACCAGAGACCCGGGTTCGATCATGACTACAGGTGCCTCTCTGTACGGAGTTGATACATTCTCCCCGTGACCTGTGTGGGTTTTCTCCGTCATCTCCGGTTTCTTCCCACACTCCAAAGACATACAGGTTTGAGGGTTAATTAACTTGGTATCATTGTAAAATTGTCCCTAGTGTATGTAGGCTAGTATTATGTGAGGGGATCGCTAGTCGGCGTGGGTTTGGTGGGCTGAAGGGCCTGTTTCCGTGCTGTATCTCCAAACTAAACTAAACCAGGATATTCTAAACTTTCAGCAATCGGACAACATTGCATTGTATATTTTAGTGGGATGAGGTGTTTTGGGATAGGTTTGTTCAGATCATTTTCATTTGCTGCAAGTCATGAGCTTACAGATATTGCAAACTCTGTTACAGCTCATCATCCAGGCTGATATCCCACTCCTTCCGGTACTGAAGGCGGGCAGCATGGTCACAGGTTCCACCTCTAGGGCTGGCTTTGCCTCACTGTCTGGGTGACTTCTTGAGATCCCACAGAATCATTCAGATAAGCTTAGGGATTCCATGCTCCATGTTTGTTGAACAGTATTGCTCCCCAATCACTGTGCCTCAAAAGAAAAAAAGACTGGCTGCCCATTTAACTGATTGCTGCATCTCTTGTGTGCTGATTGATGATTCGGGACAACATGATGTTTCGAAAGATGTTAAGTCAAAGCACAAACATTTAGTTCATTCTGTCTGTCAATCCTTCGATAAATGTTGGCAATTACTCTAACTAATGAATGAAGGGAATTTCTTCGTCATTTGTGGAGTGTTTTTTTCCATTTAGGTTGACACCATACATGCTTCCTTTGATTAAGAAGGATTTGATTCCGTTCTCTGATGCAAGGCTTTCTGTCGTAATTAATGTTCTGTTCCATGTCACCATTTATTTTCCTCGGTCCTTTCATCTTCCGTTTTGTTAATCATTAATTCAGTTTTACATCCCCTGATGACAGGCCCGCAGTTTTTTGTTATTTTGTACTCCAGCTGCAGAGGGCTCAGGACGCTGATGAAGCTTCAGTCATGGTGCAGCTCCCTGTTATTCTCCTTCCATCTCTTATTTCAAGTTACTTCTTATCCATTAGCATTTTTATTTAACTGCTCTTGTTCTCTAATCCCAGGACCCAGTAAATCTTTCTCTTTCTTGCTTCGGATCTTTTCTTTTGTCCTAATTCTGCAGTCTCCTCTCATCGGTGTGCACGCAGATAGACCATGGAAGCCACAAGCAACTATTTTACACCTCTTTATTGGTGCAGCTAGAGGAATGCTTGCCTGCCTTCCCATCTGCTCCGACACTGCTATCTCCCTGCTAAAATAACTCAGCAACTGAAATCCCAGTGGTTTCCACTCTGAAATTTAGATCTGGGACTTGAACTCTGATGCAGCCCAAATGAATTGGGGGGGAAAAAATCTTCCCTTCCCTTTGCAAAATACAAAATGCTGGAGTAACTCTGCGGGTCAGGCAGCATCTCTGGAGGATATGGATAGACAATGTTTCAGATCAAAGAAGGGTCCTGACCCAAAACATCGCCTATCCATGTCCAGCACTTTGTATTTTGCCCAAGTTTCCACCATCTGAAGTTCGTTGTTTCTCTTCCCTTTGATTAAGTTTAGGTGCTACTAATCCAGATGTTGAAGAATTGCATCCATTGGTCAAGCACTTTTGTTGTCTAATGCTCATCAATGCTAAATTTTTACCATCTTTCTACTCAAGACTCAAAATGGAAATTGTTGCTAAAATTGGATGTATTGCAAATTTAGGATTGCTTGAAATAGGTCCAGAGGAGAGAGGGAAAGGTGACTCCGAGTGAAAATGAAGGTCATTAAATTTGTTTCCTTTTATAAAACAATATGTGGAATTCTCTACGTTCCTGGGTCCACCATTAAGTTAATCCTCCAATCAGTCTAAAATGGAAGTTCCTTGATTCTTAGATTCTTAACACATGCCCAATATCAGTAGATTTAAACATTCAAAGCTGCTGACATTACATGTATCCTGTGCATGCAACATAGTAATATAGTAGTAGACGATGGGCTGAATGGCCTAATTCTGCTTCTATCACTTATGATCTTATGAAAGCTGGACACATGGAAACAGAAGGAAACATTGGCAGTGTTGACGAAAAGTGCGATCAGGGAAGCTGTTTTAAGGAAAACAGTAAACATGGAACATAGAAAACTACAACACAGGAACAGGACCTTTGGCCCACAATGTCCATGCGAACATAATGCTAAGATAAACTAACCTCAGATGCCTACACATGATCTATATCCTCCATTTTCTGTGTACAGAATAATAGAGGGGAAAAAACGACTTGCATTTTTACAGCATCTATCAACTCCCTATCAAAATGTTACAAAATTCTTTATTGTTCATTAAGTACTTTTGAAGTGTTGATAGCAACATGACTAATTTGCACGCAGCAAGTTCCCAAAGAAGTTGCTGATATATGTTTAGACGTGTTAAATGAGATAAATTGGGCAGGACACTGCACCGATGTTTCAAATAACTGAAGATGGAAATTCTGAAACAGTGTCCCAAAAGTTGTACATATGGCCACTGATGATGGAGCAAAGGAAGTGGAATGAGCATAGCAATCGGAGAGGACTGTAGGGATACAGGAAACCACATTGATAAAAGGGAATAGTAAGGCCAAGAGGAAATTCGATGGATGGACTAAATTTTAAAATTGGTTGATTCGGAGCCAATATTAGTCAGCAAGAGAATTGGTGGAAGGAATCATCGGCAAATACCAGATATCTTGCCCAGCCCAGAAATCTCCAGTGCAGCTGTGACTAGAACAGAAAGCAGAGAAATCCACTACTTATAAAATGCTTATTTTTAAACTGGAGATCTTTGCATATCTTGCAAGTCAAGTTGAGTTTACTGCCATGCGCACAAGTACGACGTATAATGAAAATATTGCTCGCAGCCGTGTCAAAGGTTCATAGATGACCAGAAAAATATAAACTATACAGAAATTATTTATGAATTACACATAAATTATACAAGACAATGCAAAGGAAAATGCTGTGCAAAAAAAAGACACTAGTGTAAAACATAATTGGAAAACAAATCCTTGATAGCACAAGAGGTGATCCACGGTGTTCTATTGCTGAGGTAGGATTAGGAATGTACAGGTCAGTTCAAGAATGAGATGGGTGTAAGAAAGTAGCTGTTCCTCAACCTGCTGCTGTGGGATATTTGGTGACTCAGCATAAGTAATTGTGGATTTCAACAGCCCTGATAAATAAGATAGATAAGGTTGTCTAGATAAGGCATAGACAGGATAGCAGCCAGTAAAGGCATGGTTGCGCTTTGGGTGGTGACCCAAGATCACGGTAGCTTGGCTATAAACTAAAAGCACAGACAGGAGGACAGCGGGCAATAATGTTGCAAATAATTTACCGGGAAACCTAGATGTATCAGGTCTTTATAGTTTATATTCATGAAATCTTGCGTCTTTCATATCCTCTGAATGTTCTAGACGATATGAAAGGTGCATAATTCCATTCATTTAAATTTGAAATGGAATAAAGAGCTACCCACTTCACGCAATGTACGGATAAAATACAGCAGGGCGGCATGGTGGCACAGTGATAAAGTTGCTGCTTGACAACGCCAGAGACACAGGTTCAATCCTGTCAACGGGTGCAGACCTTACGGAGTTTGCACGTTCTCTCTGTGACCACATGGGTTTTCCCCGAGTATTCCAGTTTCCTCCCACACTCCAAAGACTTTGCAGGTTAATTGCCTTTTAAATTATCTATAGTGTGTAGGATAGTGATATAAGGGTGATTGCTGGTCGTCATGGACTTGGTTGGCCGAAAGGCCTGTTTCCATGCTGTATCTCTAAAACGTCTAAAGGCACAGTAGGCCGGAGGGCCTGTTTTCCGCTTTGTATCTCTAAACTAAAGTTTAAAAAAAAGACGAGGTCCAAAGCTATATTGGAGTACAACATTTGCCTATGGAGAAATATTACTCAAAAGCAGGTAAATTACATAATGCTACGTTTAGATAACTCCGAGTTACATTCATATGCACTTACAAAGGCAGGATTAATATAAAATAAAACACAAAGAGTTGAAGGAACTCAATGGTTCTGCCCCATATAAGCCTTATACATTTTGCAAGTCCCATCAAATATTAAGGAAGTGGCCTAAAGCCGCCTGTTCTGACAGGTTTGTTGTTTTTGTATCTTTCCGTAATCTACCCACGCATATGGGTGGTGCAGAAGGTTTTTGGCATGCTGGCCTTCATCAGTCAGGGCCGGAATGTTACAGTTGTACAAGATGTTGGTAAGGTCACCCTTGGATTATTGTGTTTCCTGCTACAGGAAAGATGGCATTAAGCAGGAAAGTGTGCAGAAAATATTGACAAGGTTGTTGCCAGATCTAGAGGGCATGCACTATAAGGAGAGGTATAAGCAAGCACTTTATTCCTTAGAATGCATGAAGCTGAATGATGGAAACAGCACGGAAACAGGCCTTTCGGAAACAGTCCATGCCAACGAAGATGCCCATCTAAACTAATCCCATTTTTTCTGCATTTGGTCTATATCCCTCCAAACCTTTCCTATCCATGTACCAGTTCAAATGTATTTTAAAGTGGAGTCACAGAGGGGGGCAGTTAGAGAGGAGGTTGTGAAACTGTCTCCGGAGAGAGGAGGAGAACTTCTTCAAAAAAGAGTCTGATGAAGAGTTTTGGCCCGAAACGTTGCCTATTTCCTTCGCTCCATAGATGCTGCTGCACCCGCTGAGTTTCTCCAGCATTTTTGTGTACCACCAAATGTATTTTAAATATTGTTATTGTACTGCTTCAACTACCTCCTCGAGCAGCTAAATGCATATACCTACCACACTCTGAATGAAAACGTTGCCGTTCAGATTCCTATTAAATCTATTCCCTCTCACCTTAAACCCATGTCCTCTGGGTCTTGATTCCCCTAGCCTGGGTAAAAGACTCTGTGTGTTCACCCTATCAATTCACCTGATGACCATACATCTCTCTAAGATCACCTCTTAACAGGAGTGGGTATAAGACCATTTACCCCTTCACTCCTTATATTTATCTCAATTGCACATTCCTGTACTAATCCCGATATCCGTTGATCTGCCCTGACCAATTAAGAATTTTCTATCAATGAAGGACAGTTGTGAATCACGACTGGGTTATTATTGTGCTCATCTCAACTCGCAAATAACCAGATAGAGTGAAGTCAGTTGATTTGCTCCAAAAGCAACATTCTGCAGATTCAGGATATCAGAAATAAATAGAAACTAAAAATAGTGGAAATGCCCAACAGGTCAGGCAGCTTCAGTTGTGAGAGAAACTGCTTTAAGAAATTAATTCTCTCTGCCGATGCCTCTTGATATCGGTGGGGCTTTTTACTTAAGCGCTCTCAGGGTTTTCCCACAGTGTAAAGATTTACGAGTTCCAATAAACTTAGCTGTTTATTCAAATAGCGCCTTCAGACTTACTCTGGAAGCTTCTGTGAGTAATGTTGCAACCTAGAGAGCAGTTAACATAAGGTAGCAGCCTTAAAGCAACAATTACCCTTTCACAACCAATAACACATATTCTACAGAGAGGAACATTAGAACAGCAGAAGGCCATTTATCCCCCAGAGCCAGTTTTGTCATTCCAGCCGATTACAGCTGATGTGTGGCCTGACTGTAACAAAACCTCTAGAGTTACACAGTAAACCATAAACACTGCTTCACATAGAACCTGCCAAAGGAAATGCAGAAAAAAACTGCAGATACTACAAATCTGCAATGAAAATAGAAAATTCTGTCATATTCAGCAAGTTAGGAAGCATCTGAGGAGAGAGGAACAAAGTTCACAACTCAGTGCTATGAAAAAAGGAGACAAAGTGCTGGAGTAACTCAACGGGTAAGGCAGCATCCCTGGAGAACATGGATAGGTGATGTTTTGGGTCAGGACCCCCCTTCAGACACAAGAGGGTACAGACCCGAAACATCATCTATCTATGTTCTCCAAAGATGCTGCCTGACCCACTTAATTAGTCCAGCAACTTGTGGCTTTTTTTTCATGAACCAGTATCTGCAGTTCCTTGTATCCTTCAGAAATGGGAACTTCCCTTGACAAAAGTTTAAATAATCTTTCAAGTTACACAAAAGGAAGACTGGCAGAGGCAGCGAAGGGAAGCTGATAATACTCATCATCAGATCCATGTTAACAATTAGATTTTAAAATAGCATACTTCTGTCTGAAAAGAACTGTAATATGATTTATTGGGGAATAAAAGGCTGAAAAAGATTTGAGACCTGGGAAATTGAGTAATTCTCATTGGAACTGTTAATCTTTGACATTTATTGATACATAGATACATAGACAACAGGTACAGGAGTAGGCCATTCGGCCCTTCGAGCCAGCAACGCCATTCAATGCGATCATGGCTGATCATCCACAATCAGTACCCCGTTCCTGCCTTCTCCCCATATCCCTTGATTCGGCTAGCCCTAAGAGCTCTATCTACCTCTCGTTTGAATGCATCCAGTGAATCGCCCCCCCACTGCCTTCTGAGGCAGAGAATTCCACAAATTCAGCATTAGCAAATTCTGCCAGGGATCTCGACACAGTATCCCAGGTAATGTTGTAAATTCATTCATGAAAACGTTAATGGGGATGAGGGAGGAGTAGAATGTTGAAGGAGGTTCATGAATGAAATCTTCTTGGCAACTTTGCTGTCTCGGGAAGTAACAGGTGACTAAGAGGAGGTTGCAGTCACACAAATAAACTGTCAATCAGCTTTCGACTTTACTTTACAGCACGGAAACAGGCCCTATGGCCCACCGAGTCTGCACCGACCAGCGATCACCCCGTGCATTAATGTGTAGGAACTGCAGATGCTGGTTTAAATCGAAGATAGACAGGAGTAACACAGTGCGACAGGCAGCATCTCTGGAGAGAAGGAATGGGTGACGTTTCTGGTCGAGACCCTTATTCAGTCTGAAGGTTCTTGGCCCCGAAGGTCACCCATTCCTTCTCTCCAGAGATACTGCCTGCCCCGCTGAGTTACTCCAGCATTTTGTGTCTAACCCCGTACACTAACACTATCCTACATACTCGGGACAATTTTACAATTTTTACTGAAGCCAATTAACCTACAAACCTGTATATCTTTGGAACGTGGGAGGTAACCGGAGCTTCCGGAGAAAACCCACACCGTCACTGGGAGAATGTACAAACAACACCCGTGGCTGGTTTTGAGAAAATAATCAGAATCAGAGATATTTTCCTGAAGTCATGACAGAAGGAAAGATGCATTTGCAAATGCAGCTGATGGGCAGATCATTATTCCGGGTACCAGCTGTTATTTTCCATCTTCTGGTGAGCTCTCGTGGCACATGCTTTGCATCAAACCTTCCTAACTCAGCTCTGAAAATATGTGGAATTTGCAATTGCAAAGATATATTTTACCAAAGCAAGTGGCTAATGAAATGGCAATGATTTGCGTTTTATAATTATCATATATCCTTCAACTAAATGTTTTCAAGCAGAATTTACTATCATGCCATGAAAGAGGCACAGGAGTATAGATATTATGTTGCTGAACTGTACCATTGATTAGAGACACCAGTTTCAATCCAGCAAATTTTAAATTCAAGTATTGAGATATATCTGGAATTTGAAAAATAAAATATTCGAATAATGATGAAACTAACACATTTGTGGAACAAATATCTGCCATCTACCAGCTTTATGATGGTCTGAACCACCAATGTGATTGACTCTTAAATGCCTCTTCAGATCAAGGCCAATCAAGGATGAACAATAAATGCTGGCATTGCCAGTAATATCAACATCCTATGACTGAAGAAATATCGAATAGAGCTATTAAACTGAGCAGGAATTTGGTCGAAGAGAAAGATTTCAAAGAGGAGAGGGATGGAGGAAGCGTAATATTCAGGAGGGAATTCCAGAAGGATGTGGGTAGATCAGTATTGTGCATGAAAGAACTGCAGATGCTGGTTTATTCGAAGATAGACAGAAAATGCTGCAGCAAATCAGGGTCTCGACCCGAATCGTCACCCATTCCTTCTCTGCACCGATGTTGCCTGTCTCTCTGAGTTACTCCAGCATTCTGTGTCTATCTTCAGTACTGCGCATGCTCCATAGACACATCAACAAATGCTTAGTAGCAGAGAATCTCCTTTATAAATATAATGAACTGTAAATATTTGGTAATCTGCAGAGATTCAAAATGGGGAGAGTTTACCAAACAGTACACACAGCCTTAACATATTTTGGTCCAACATGTTGCATGCCGAAGCTTTGCAAGGCCATACTTACCAAGGGGCTTAGAATTCTGCGCAAGGTAGTGCCAGAAGGAAACATAAACATGTTTGAACGTGGCACAGATATTGATGCTTTCACTTTAAGGCATTTTCACAGGAGAAAGCTTTTCCTTCTCCAATAACAAGGTCTTTTAGCCCTCAATCAACTGTCTTCTTTGATTTCGATCACTCTACCAGCAATGGCTTGCCTTCAGCCACCTACATTGCAACCTCTGGGATTCCTTTCTTAAACATTTGTTTTCCCTTTCTACCTTTGTTTCTGCCAATCTTCTACCATTATCAGACTCTTGAAAGGTCCCGTTATGAGCTAAGGATGTATCCCCGAACCCCCAATCTACCTCGTTGCTGTCCTTGCTCTCTTTCCTTTATCTGCACTTTCTTTGCAACTGTAACACTGTCCTGCACGATTTGATTGTATTCCTGTGTGGATGTTTTACCTGGTTAGCTCGTAAAACAAAGTTTTTCACAGTATGACAATAATACTAAACCAAACCAATAAAGATTCCTCTTTATAATCTATATATTTTGATAAACATTCAAGATATTTATATTTGTTCCAGGATCCAATTTTTCTGAGTTGCATTTTTGGACAGTTTACAACAGGTGTAGAAATCCAAATGCTACTTTCATTTAGTCCTTTGAAGAGTCTGGTAAAATAGCATTTCATGGCTAAGTAAAGGCAATACAAGGGCTTATATACAAAGATTTTCATTTTATGCATCAGAAGGTCTGCCCGTTGCAGAAGACAGTAATTGTTGTTGCGATCTGTTGCTGGAGTGCAAAGATATGGCATTGTCCAGGATCAACCAATAATTAAGAGCTATGGGAACCCTACTGGTATTAATTCAATCCCACCACAGCATTCGCCCACATCTCTCCTTCTCTGCAACTTTGCTCAATAAACGATGTGAAGAGATTTCTTCAGGTATTCCTATTAGCAACAGCATTTTTGATATTGGAATGCAAAATAACATTTCACAATCTGCTCATGACACCAAACGTAGAACGTGGCAGACCGAGAGGAAAATACCAATTAACTAACACAACTTGGTGGGCCGAAGGATCTGTTTTCACACTGTATCTCTACACTCTGTAAAACATTGCTCTGCAAAATAATGGTTCAACGGTGCTTTATTTGCTACCTATGCAACTGCACAGTGAAATTCTCTTTGCATATATTACGCATGCAAGCTCCGCCTTTTTTGGTGCCATTATTCAAAGTCCGAAGTCTCTTAGTTGCTCTTAGTGGGGAGGTGTGAGGTGATGCACTTTAACAAACTAAATTGGGAGAGGCAAAATAGTCTCAATGTTTAAGGAGTGTGAAGGAACACAAGGACCTAGGGATCTTAGATCTTTCATGGTGGCAGAATAGTTAGCAACATTTAAAGGGTTCGAGGGTTTTAAAAGTAGAGATGCTGAGTACAAAATAAAATTATAGTGAACATTTATAACACTGGTCAAGCCAATCTTGTGTATTGCCTCCATTTCTGATCAGTGCATATTAGGAATGCCGAGAGGGTACTTGAGAAGGTGCCACGGAAATTTACCCCAATGGTTCCAAGGATGAGAGATTTTACCTGTCAGATTAGTTAGGAGAAACTGTGGGTTGGTTTTCCTTGGGGCAAAGAAAGTTGAAGAAAAAGTTGATAGAACTCTGCAAGATATTAGCAGGTTTACATAAGGTAATCAAAGTTAAGCTGCTCCATTATCTGATAGATCAAGGACCGGGGTCACTGGTTTAAGGGCCTGTCCCACTTAGTTGCCCACGGGAGACAGAAAACTGGGTCACAGTTAGGAAGGGCAACGGGCAGAGGCAGGGACTGGTGAGTACCCCGGTGGCTGTACACCTTGAAAATAAGTACTCATGTTTGAGTAAGGGTGGGGGAGACAGCCTACCTGGGGGCAGCGACAGCGGCCGGGCCTCTGGCATAAAGACCGGTCCTGTTGCTCAGAAGGGTAAGGAAAAGAAGAGGAGGGCAATTGTAATAGGGGACTCTATAGTCAGGGGGTCGGATAGGCGATTCGGTGGACGCAGACAAGAGACCCGGATGGTAGTTTGCCTCCCTGGTGCCAGGGTCAGGGATGTGTCTGAACGGGTCCAAGAAATCCTGAAATGGGAGGGAGAGGAGCCTGAAGTTGTGGTACATATAGGTACCAACGACATAGGTAAAAAAAGAGAAGAGGTCCTGAAAGAAGAATTTAGGGAGTTAGGTAGAGAGTTAAGGAGAAGGACTGCAAAGGTAACAATCTCAGGATTACTGCCTGTGCCACGCGACAGTGAGAGTAGGAATGGAGCGAGGTGGAGGATAAATGCGTGGATGAGGGACTGGTGCAGTGGGTATGGATTCAAGTTTCTGGATCATTGGGACCTCTTTTGGGGAAGGTGCGACCTGTACAGAAAGGACGGGTTGCACTTGAACTCGAGGGGGATCAATATCCTGGCGGGGAGATTTGCAAAGGCTACTGGGGAGACTTTAAACTAGTATGGTTGGGGGGAGGGACTCAAATTGGGAAAGCTAGCAGTCAGTGTGTGAGGCAGGAGGCAGAGAATGGTAGCACTCTGACCCAAAATGTAGGGGAGAGAGAAGAAAAAGACAATAAACAGAGAATAAGAGAGGGTGGGTTTCTTAAATGTGTATATTTTAATGTTAGGAGCATTGTAAGAAAGGTGGATGAACTTAGAGCCTGGATTGACACCTGGAAGTATGATGTTGTGGCGATCAGTGAAACATGGTTGCAGGAGGGCTGTGATTGGAAACTATATATTCCAGGATTTCATTGCTTCAGGTGTGATAGAATTGGAGGGCAAGAGGTGGAGGTGTTGCATTGCTTATCAAGGAAGATATTACAGCAGTGCTTTGGCAGGATAGATTAGAGGGCTCGTCTAGGGAGGCTATTTGGGTGGAACTGAGAAATGGGAAAGGGGTAGCAACACTTATAGGGGTGTATTATAGACCGCCAAATGGGGAGCGAGAATTGGAAGAGCAAATATGTAAGGAGATTGCAGATATTAGTAGTAAGCACAAGGTAGTGATTGTGGGAGATTTCAATTTTCCACACATAGACTGGGAAACACATTCTGTAAATGGGCTGGATGGGTTGGAGTTTGTAAAATGTGTGCAGGATAGTTTTTTGCAGCAATACATAGAAGTACCTACTAGAGAAGGGGCGGTACTGGACCTCCTGTTAGGAAATGAGACGGGCCAGGTGGCAGAGGTATGCGTTGGGGAACAGTTCGGGAGCAGTGATCACAATACCATTAGTTTCAATATAATTATGGAGAGGGTCAGAACTGGACCTAGGGTTGAGAATTTTGATTGGAGAAAGGCTAACTTTGAGGAGATGCGAAAGGATTTAAAAGGAGTAAATTGGGACATTTTGTTTTATGGGAAAGATGTGGAAGAGAAATGGAGTACATTTAAAGGTGAAATTTTAAGAGTACAGAATCTTTATGTCCCTGTTCGGTTGAAAGGAAATAGTAAAAATCGGAAAGAGCCATGGTTTTCAAGGGAAATTGGACACTTGGTTCGGAAAAAGAGGGAGATCTACAATAATTATAGGCAGCATGGAGTAAATAAGGTGCTTGAGGAGTATAAAGAATGTAAAAAGAATCTTAAGAAAGAAATTAGAAAAGCTAAAAGATGTGAGGTTGCTTTGGCAAGTAAGGTGAAAGTAAACCCAAAGGGTTTCTACAGCTATATTAATAGCAAAAGGATAACGAGGGATAAAATTGGTCCATTAGAGAGTCAGAGTGGACAGCTATCTGCAGAGCCAAAAGAGATGGGGGAGATATTAAACAATGTATTTTCTTCGGTATTCACCAAGGAGAAGGATATTGAATTATGTGAGGTAAGGGAAACAAGTAGAGTAGCTATGGAAACTATGAGATTCAAAGAAGAGGAAGTACTGACACTTTTGAGAAATATAAAAGTGGATAAGTCTCCAGGTCCAGACAGGATATTCCCTAGGACATTGAGGGAAGTTAGTGTAGAAATAGCAGGGGCTATGACAGAAATATTTCAAATGTCATTAGAAACGGGAATAGTGCCGGAGGATTGGCGTACTGCGCATGTTGTTCCATTGTTTAAAAAGGGGTCTAAGAGTAAACCTAGCAATTATAGACCTGTTAGTTTGACGTCAGTGGTGGGCAAATTAATGGAAAGGATACTTAGAGATAATATATATAAGCATCTGGATAAACAGGGTCTGATTAGGAACAGTCAACATGGATTTGTGCCTGGAAGGTCATGTTTGACTAATCTTCTTGAATTTTTTGAAGAGGTTACTCGGGAAATTGATGAAGGTAAAGCAGTGGATGTTGTATATATGGACTTCAGTAAGGCCTTTGACAAGGTTCCTCATGGAAGGTTGGTTAAGAAGGTTCAATGGTTGGGTATTAATGGTGGAGTAGCAAGATGGATTCAACAGTGGCTGAATGGGAGATGCCAGAGAGTAATGGTGGATGGTTGTTTGTCAGGTTGGAGGCCAGTGACTAGTGGGGTGCCACAGGGATCTGTGTTGGGTCCACTGTTGTTTGTCATGTACATCAATGATCTGGATGATGGTGTGGTAAATTGGATTAGTAAGTATGCAGATGATACTAAAATAGGTGGGGTTGTGGATAATGAAGTAGATTGTCAAAGTCTACAGAGAGATGTATGCCAGTTGGAAGAGTGGACTGAAAGATGGCAGATGGAGTTTAATGCTGATAAGTGTGAGGTGCTACATCTTGGCAGGACAAATCAAAATAGGACGTACATGGTAAATGGTAGGGAATTGAAGAATGCAGGTGAACAGAGGGATCTGGGAATAACTATGCACAGTTCCCTGAAAGTGGAATCTCATGTAGATAGGGTGGTAAAGAAAGCTTTTGGTGTGCTGGCCTTTATAAATCAGAGCATTGAGTATAGAAGTTGGGATGTAATGTTAAAATTGTACAAGGCATTGGTGAGGCCAATTCTGGAGTATGGGGTACAAGTTTGGTCGCCTAATTATAGGAAGGATGTCAACAAAATAGAGAGAGTACAGAGGAGATTTACTAGAGTCTGAAGAAGGGTTTCGGCCCGAAACGTCGCCTATTTCCTTCGCTCCATAAATGCTGCTGCACCCGCTGAGTTTCCCCAGCAATTTTGTGTACCTTTACTAGAATGTTGCCTGGGTTTCAGCAACTAAGTTACAGAGAAAGGTTGAACAAGTTAGGGCTTTATTCCTTGGAGCGCAGAAGGTTAAGGGGGGACTTGATAGAGGTCTTTAAAATGATGAGAGGGATAGACAGAGTTGACGTGGATAAGCTTTTCCCACTGAGAGTAGGGAAGATTCAAACAAGGGGACATGACTTGAGAATTAAGGGACAGAAGTTTAGGGGTAACATGAGGGGGAACTTCTTTACTCAGAGAGTGGTGGCTGTGTGGAATGAGCTTCCAGTGAAGGTGGTGGAGGCAGGTTAGTTTTTATCATTTAAAAACAAATTGGATAGTTATATGGACGGGAAAGGAATGGAGGGTTATGGTCTGAGCGCAGGTATATGGGACTAGGGGAGAATACGTGTTCGGCACGGACTAGAAGGGTCGAGATGGCCTGTTTCCGTGCTGTAATTGTTATATGGTTATATGGGTTCATTTGCGCGTCATGCAGGTGGCTCGCGAGGATTTTGAGAATGCCAAAATCCTGGGGCACCACACGCTACTGCCTACACCGCCACGCCTCACCATGCGCCATGACGCGCGTGTCGTGCGTCGTGATGCGTAAATGATGTTGCGTAAATGACGCGCAGATGACGCTCAAGTGAGACAGGCTCTTTAAGGTTCTGTCGAGAGTTACAGGAGTGTGTGAGGAAAAATGTTTTTACACAATGAATGGTAATGACTAAGAACTCAATGGCTGCAAGTGTAGTGTAAGTCGAGACAATCAGTGGTGTCAAGATGAAATGGGATTGGCACTGAAGGAGGTCAATTTGCTGAGCCACAGGGAGAGTGGGCAAATGAGACTAACTGAATTGCTCCATATACTGTATCATGATGACCATGTGAGTCAAGAGTCAGAATGTTTAATGGTCATATGCACTGGGACTAGGCCACTGAAATAATTAATTGTTAAAGCTGTACAGTCACATTAAATGCAATAACATAACAAATACGTAAATGTGCACAAATTGGAGGAATAGCATCTCATATTTTGCTTGGGCAGCTTATAGCCCAGTGGTATGAAGATAGACACAAAATTCTGGAGTAACTCAGCGGGTCAGGCAGCATCTCTGGAGAGAAGGAATGGGTAACATTTTGGTTCAAGACCCTTCTTCAGACTGATGAATATTGATTTCTCTGACTTCAAGTAACCTCAGTGCTCCCTCTCTATCCCTCCCCCACCCAAGTTGCACCAGCTTCTCGTTTTCATCCAACAATCAGCTAACAATGGCCTGTTTCCTTTATCATCGTTACCTTTTTGCATATCTTTCATTCATTGTTCTTTATCTCTACATCATCATCTATATCTCTAGTTTCCCTTATCCCTAACCAGTCTGAAGAAGGGTCTCGACCCGAGACTTCACCCATTCCTTCTCTCCAGAGATGCTGCCTCTCCAGCTGAGTTACTCCAGCTCTTTGTGTCTATCTTCAGTTTAAATCAGCATCTGCAGTTCCTTTCTACAGATAAATGCACAGGTCCACCACCGATTTTTCGGCATCCTTGGTTCCAAAGACTTTCTAAGTTGTCCGTATTCAGGACTTACAGAGGTCATGGACTCCAGGAGGAGTCCCAACGGCACCGGAATGGTCCGTCTTGGCCACCAAGACCCACAAAGTCGTCCTTGGTAATCGACTGTGGGAACGGACCTGTCGGCTCTGGCCGGGCCGGGGTTTCACAGCCTCAGCTGCAGGGGCAAATTCCACTCGCCCATCTTGAGGTCAAGATCAGCCTCCTCACCCGGCCTAGGCGGCACATTCTCGGGGCGACTTCCCGGGGGGATTTCATGTGCGCTCTCGGAATTTTGTCCAGATTAAAGGAGGTGCCGGACCAACAGTCCCAACTGTCCCAACGGTCCAACTGGGACAACAGATGGCGCAATGTGCTAAGTGTTCGGCTGGCAACCGGAAGGTAGCCGGTTCGAATCCCGCTTGGAGTGCATACTGTTGTTGTGTCCTTGGGCAAGACACTTCACCCACCTTTGCCTGTGTGTGAATGTGTGTGAGTGATTGGTGGTGGTCGGAGGGGCCGTAGGCGCAGATTGGCAGCCACGCTTCTGTCAGTCTGCCCCAGGGCAGCTGTGGCTACAGAAGTAGCTTACCACCACCGAGTGTGACTGAGGAGTGAATGAATAATGCGATGTAAAGCGCCTTGAGTATTAGAAAGGCGCTATATAAATCCCATCCATTATTATTATTATTAACAGTTGCCGGAAAATCGGTGGTGGACCTGTATAATCAATTATTAGATATATTAGGCAAACTCAACCATCATTGGTGAGTTAATTGGTGAGTTAATAATAACCATAACTTCATGGTGCAATCTTAGTGGTACAAACTTCAGAGACGTCAGTGCTGAGGTAGGGTTGTGGTCAGGGTTGTGAAAGGTGATTCAAGAGCCTGAAGGTTGATGGTTGATGGGAAGACTTCCCTTGAATCGGTTGTGACGAATGTACAGATGTTTTCAAAATCTGCTTGGGGCTTGTATGGAGCATACGCAGTAGGTTGTGGCCCACAATAACGTTCAGTTGCAGGACACAGCTACACAACCTCAGAAAATCAAAGACAAGGAACACTGTGCACTTACTGTCATACAACACCAAATGGGATTGCTGGGAGTTTGCACTTAAGGAACATTTAGAAGAGAGGAAATTCCACTGTTCCCACAATACCAGTCTGATTATCTGGCCATTGATTCAATTGAGCCAGCACCACCATTCAATATTTTGGTACATCCAAAATCAGTACCCCGTTCCTGCTTTCTCCCCATATCCCTTGATTAGCAATTCCCCATTCTACCCCCAACGTGCAGACAAAAAAAAATTAGCAAAGGTTTGGCAGGAGCTGTGCTTGTGACCTCTGCCACTGAGTTTGCCTGCTTGACTTTGGTGAACTCAATTTCCCCCACACTTCCTCTGTCATTGACCCATTAAATTCAAATCAGCTCTGACAGCTTATAAAATGTCTGCAGATTCTGCAGTCAGTACCAGCTCTCTGCAGTAATGACGGAGGCCTTGAGATGTTTGAGGCACTACACTAGATCTGAAAAGATTAAAGGATGATTAGCAAAGGTCTCATTGTGACTATGACAGGGCAATAGTAATGAATTGTTTGCACAGTAATGAGAGGTCACACAGTTAAGGTCATCACAAGAATTAAATGAGTAGAATGAGAAAACATGCAGACTTAGACTAATGGAGTTCTCCACCACAAAGCATTGCTGATGCTAAATCTATGAATTATTTTAAAAGGGAAGGGAGGAGCTGATAGTTACAACATTAAATGGCTCGGCAATATGTCCGAGCAAGACCACGTAAGTCAAGGCAAGTCATTGTCGTACGTCGGTGAGGCACAGGTACAAGGAAATTCCTGCTTGTAACAACAACACTTTCAAACAATCAAGATGCTGCTCAACCTGCTGAGTCACTCCACGAGATCACTTGTTGCTCCAGATTCCATCATTACATGGAGGCTGGCTAATCTGCACAAGCACAATCAATGACTACAAATCTTCACACGTGTGCCTCCCTGAGACCTCAGAGATGGTGTTACGATCTCAGTCACAGAGGCTGACGTCACAAGATCCTTCAGCAGGGTGAACCCTTGGAAATCGAGTTGGACGAATTACAGATGGCAATGAGTCAGAGTATTGAAGGGAGATCAATCGACTGACGGAATGGTGCCAGAACAATAATCTTGCTCTCAACATTAGTAAAACCACGGAACTGATTGGTGACTTTGGAAGAGGAAAATCGAGGATCCACAAACCTGCCTTCATTGACGGGACGGTGATGGAGAGAGTCAAAAGGGTCAAATTCCTGGGCATGCATGTCTAGGAAGATCAGTCCTGGACCCAGCACATTGATACAATCATCAAGAAAGCCCCACCACCTCTACCTCCTGAGAAGATTCGGTATGTCAATGAATATGCTCTTGAAGTTCTACAGGTGTGCAGTGGGGAGCACATTGACTGGTCGCATCACAACCTGGTTCGGCAACTGAAACGTCCAGAAGCGAAGAAGATTGCAAAAAGTGGTGAACACTGCCCAATCCATCATTGGTCCTGAGTTCCCCACCATCGAAGGTATCCACAGTAGTTGCTGCCACAAAAAGACAGCTAGCGTCATCAGAGGCCCAAACCACACTGGCCGCAATTTCACTTCACTGTATAGGAGCCTGAAAACTGTAAAGCTCAGGTTCAGGAACAGCTTGTTTCCTACAACCATCAGGCTATTGAACACTATCACCTCCAAATAAGCCACAAACTAGGTACATGGGCAGGTACATGGATAGGACAGGTTTGGAGGGATATGGATAAAGCGCAGGCAGGTGGGACCAGTGTAGCTGGGACATGTTGGCAAGTGTGTGCAAGTTAGGCTGAAAGGCCTGTTTCCACACTGTATCACTCTATGACTCTATGACTACTTGGGGACATTGTTTTTGTCTTTTTATTTGTCTTGTTGCTGCAAGTAAGAATTTCATTGTTGTTTCGGGACATATGGCTATAAAACACTCTTGATTCTTGATTTGTTTTTTGAAGTATTCAGCAGCCAAAGAATTGATAACCTAGTTGCTACCTTCAAAAAGACTCCCAAATCCCTTTATAAGAAACACGTATTTGTGACGTCTCATTTTATTTGCAACTGGTACTGCCTAAACTTTGAAAGATCTTATCTTGCACTTTGGAAATGTCAGAGCTTCTTACGTTAAACTGATGCACTATCGGGTGGTGCTGTCAGCAATGGCAGCCTCGCTACAGTCTGTCTGTCTTTTTTGGTATTTTTAGTGTGTTTTATAAAGTATGTGTTAATGATCTTTGGCTTGTTTTATGTGAGGTTGGGGGGGGAATCGGTGGAATTTTTTTTCAATTTCTTACCTTGCCAGAGATGCATTTTTTTTTCTGGATCATATCTCCGGTTGCTCTGCGGCCTAACATCATGGAGCTGGCGGCCTTGCTCGAGACAGACTTTGAGCCCCACCGGGATCGCTGCTCCAACCCCGGCCTGTGGATTTCAACATCGGGAAGCTCTCAGTCTCGAGTAGAGACTGATGTCTGGAAGCTCCAAGCCGCAGGAAGTTCCACCAGCCCCGACTCGGGAGTCCGATCGCCCGGAGCAGGGAGCTGAGATCCCCCCCAATGCTGGAGCTTGATCACCCCGATGTGGGGGGCTCGGCCGTCGGATGCGGGAGCCAATATCGCCCCGACAACGGAAGGTTCGAGGTTCGCGGGAGAACAAAGAAGGGAAGAAGATTGAATTTATTTTTGCCTTGCATCACAGTGAGGAAAGTGGGGGAGTCACTGTGGTGGATGTTCTTGTTAAAACTGTACTTGGGTGTTTTGTTGCTCTTTATTGGTAACTGATGACTGTATGGCAATCTGAATTTCCATAATTGGTGCATGTGACAAACTCACCTTGGAATCTTATTGAGGACAATTTACTGTGTGATACATCAATGGAAATTAAATGTAGCATCGAGGGCTAGCTTTTTTGAAATAGTTCAGTATGGCACTTAATATCATCAGAAATCTGAAGGTGAAGCAAACCATTTCTCGCTGAGCTATTGAATTCATAATTATCAACTACAAAAAAAATCTAGGTTGCATCTCAGTGAACATTAATCGCAACATGGAACAAAAAGAGCCAATCAAAGGGAATAGGTTATTCATCTCACCAGTGGCATAATCACTCAAAACGCCCTGTCCCACGGCACGAGTTCATTCCAAGAGCTCTCCCGAGTTTAAAAAAAATCAAACTCGTGATAAGCACGGCGAATGAACGTAGCGGGTACGTCGGAGCTCGGGGACGTCCCTTAGGGCTCGTAACGCTAACGGCAGGTACTTGGGAAGACTCGCTATTGGCAGGTAAGCACGGGAAGACTCGTGAAGATTTTTCAACATGTTGAAAAATGTCCACGAGAGCCCCGAGTACTGACGAGTGGCCATTACCGTAAATTTCCGAGTTCGAATCAGGGCAAACTCGTGAGAGCTCTTGAAATGAACTCGGCTTTTACTGTGCAATTTTACTATTCGTTGATAATGACTTCAATCTCATTCACAATAATTCTACTGAGATGAAGTTTGAAAGTGAATTTCCCAAAGACTTAATTGAGGTGTAGGTCCTCACTTGCAAGACTCACCCATTGGGAGAATTATACTCCCAAATAAATGTTAGCTGGAAAACCAAGAGCTACTTGTACACTACTTGTAAGAGGGATGAAGGGAAAGCAAGACCAAGAAATTCCAGTTTAATGTAATGGTTGTGCTAGCACCGTGGCCCATTATGCCAAAGGGCAGACAGGAACAGGTCTCGGGGTGGGTTACCCAGCCGTCAAGAATCTATATCCAATGAGCCAGATGCCGAACCATCAGGATTTCTGAACAGTCAAATATAGGATTATCGGAAATTACCGTGTTGCATTTCATTCATGGTGAGTAGTTCTAAAACTGCATTGCCCTAAAGCAAGGAGTTCCAGGTAACCTCGTAACCAGCCACTTGTCTTTTACTGGCACACAATGCCTTCCATCACAATGTTACAAGAAGATATCCGTGTTCAATAAAATGTGAGTTGCTTTATGGAGACCCCGGTTTATCAAAATAATTCTGAAAATAAAAATATTTGCCTGTATACAGTATTTTCAGCATCTCGAGATTCCTGGAAGTGTTTCACAGCTGAAAAAGTAGTTTTAAGTACCAGTGTTGGACCAACAGCAACCATTTTATGTAGAGGACACTCTCACAAACAGCAATAAAGTAAAATTGATAACGGGATGATATTGGTACAGGACCCGAATAATAACTCTCATACACCTGTCTGAGTTAGAGCCAGGAGGTCTGTGGAGATAAGCAAGGTCTCAGTCAGATGAAGGGTTCCAACCCGAAACATCACTTATCCATTTTCTCCAGAGATGCTGCCTGACCGAGTTAGTCCACCATTTTGCATTTACCTTTGGCGTAAACTAACATCTGCAGTGCCTTCCTACACACCTCAGTCTGAATGTTTTATCCAAAAGTACTACACTGGCATCTAACGCAATGGGACTTGAATCCACAATGTTCAGTCTGGGCCAGTATATTGGCAACTGCATGGTAGCTAACACATTAATACTGAGTGGTAAATTAACACATTAGAGAGAAGTGTTCTTAAGTAGTGTGGAAAATATAATGATTTGTAAAGTGAATTTAATGTTTGGTTTTTCTGAAAAAAATAGCAGTGAATTAAATTATTAGGCACCTATACGACTTTGAATTATTGACTCAGTAATTAATTGTGCAATAACTTGTGGGGGGGGGAAATTATAATGATAGCTTTAGCTGGAGTTGCATGGTAATTCTCATTAAATCCCAATGGATTTTGAGCAAACCAACCACCTGAAAGAATCAATCACAAATATATGGAAAATAAAAGCATCTCTTGCTGGTTAATGAGGATATTACTGTGTTCCTTCATTTTAAGTGGGTTTGAGTGCACCAACAGGTTACAGACTGAGTAGACTTCAGGGCCGGTCCCATTTGGGCGTCATTTGCGCGTCACGCAGGTGGCGCGCGAAGATTTTGTGAATCCCAAAATCCTACGTCACCATGCGCTTGCAATGCACGCCATGCGCGCATCACGTGCGCATCACAACGCGTGCATTGTGCGTCATGACCCGTAAATGATGTCGCGTAAATGACGCGCAAGTGACGCCCACGTGGGACTGCCCTTCACTGTTGCCGTTGGTATTCATATGCTGGGTCCGCCCTGCCTTCCCACAAATGTTGTGCTTCCAGTGTGCAAAGGTTTCCATTGTTTGCTTCATAATGAAGATTCTTTCAACAAGATAATAACTCTGTGGCTGTGATGATATATTTGACTAATGTTGGCAGCTTGAAAAAACTCACGTTTCTCCATTCCCTCGATGCCTTCTGCCCGCAGTTGTAGTGAGCTCATTCAAGAGCAGGTTGTATCGTCTCTCTGTTAGCACAACCCGAAAGAGCAAGCTGGACAAAATAGTCCAGCTTAGTCTGGAACGATGTAGGGTTCAGTCTGAAGGTGCTCAATGATGTCTCAAGTGTTGGATTGTATTCCTAACAATTATAATGTTCGGTGCTGCTTTGTATTGGTGTGAATGGGAACAGGGCCTCTGAGAGGAATTTTATCAGTGGGTACAAAGTTTATTTCGGGCCCCCTTCCCTTCTCCATTAGTCATCCTGTTTTTATCCACTACGGTTTTATATCATGAGCTGTAGCCTGTAAGGCAAACAGGGCTATGGAAGATGAGAGAGGGGTGGAATGGAGCGCTCTGTTGACTTTCTGCATTTAAGGCCTTATGCCCCTATCCTCCCTCCATGATAAATATAAATAAATATAAATAAAATAAAAGGATCAGAAAGTAGAAAGCACATTTATTTTGAACATCTTTGTTTATGATACAATACAGAAAAGGAGAAATAATTCACATTGAAACATCCTTTTATATTTCAATGCAGATCAGATCATCAGAAGACATATTTATTAGTAAATAGTAAAAGAAGGTGGAAAGGCTTAGTATTTTCTTTAAATAAAGAATTCCTGGCCTTTTTTTGTGAAAATTTTTGAATCACAGCGTGAAAATATATTGTTCTGGCAATGTTTGATTCAATACTTAGCCTGGCCAAATCCACAAGACGTTCCTGAGACTGATCAGCTTGAGTTTGCTAAATGATCTCTCTGCAGAAGCTACTGTTGCTGGAATTTTTAATAGTATTCTTAAGCTAACACAAACATTTGGAAACAGGTCACCAAGTCTGTACTCTGTTAACAAGTTCAACAGATCTAATGGCTTTAACTGTGCATTTTCAAAATTCACCCTCGCACTAACTCACTCACCCACCCACTCACCCACCCACTCACTCACCCACTCACACACGCCCACTCACACACACACCCACTCACACACACTCACTCACACACCCACTCACGCACACCCTACCCACCCACTCACCCACCCACTCACCCACTCACACACACACCCACTCACACACACTCACTCACACACCCACTCACGCACACCCACTCACGCACACCCTACCCACACACACACCCACTCCCACATACACATCCCAGGGCTGCCAACATTGGGTGAAAGTTGGGAGTGGGAAATTGCAAGAGACCAAGTCCGAGGGAGCGTAGCGACCGAGGGGGGTGTGAGGGTGTGGGAGGGGGGTGTCCCCCCTCCCATTGGTACAGAGCGTGAGAAATTTGTGATCAGCGTGACAGCGTGGGAATTTGGACAAGTGTGTGAGTCTCACGCTCAATGCATGAGAGTTGGCAGCCCTGCCACCCGCACCCCACCCACACACACCCACTCACACCCACACACACCCACTCACACCCACTCACACACACCCACACACACCCACTCACACACACCCACACACACCCACTCACACACACCAACACCCACTCACACCCACACACACCCACTCACACACACCCACACACACACACGCCCACACATGCCCACATCCACCCACACCCATTGACACACACACACACACACACACTCACACACACCCACCCACACACACCCACACACACACCCAGTCACACACACCCACGCACACCCACTCACACACACCCACACACACATCCACTCCCACACATCTACACCCACACACACCTACACCCACCTACCCACACCCACAAACACCCACCCACACACACTCACCCACCCACTCAGGACTGGTCCCTCCACCGACACTCCGTTGGACCGCGGCACCGCCTGCCCGAACACCACAGGGCCGAGATGGCCACCACCAGGAGCAACAATAACATCCACCACCTCACCGCCGACCCGGGCAAACCCAGGCCAGACCACTGAAACTGCCTCGGCTGCCGACTCTCACCACCTCCCTGGGCGAGGCTACGTCTGTCGTCGATTATCACCACCTCCCTGGGTGGGGCCACCGCAGCCACTGTCGCCGACCAGCACTGTCTTCAGAAAGCCACCGATGCTGCTGCCCGTATCTCTACTCCAACCACCCACGGGCCTCCACCAGCGACTCCGCCGACCCTCGCCTCTCCACCAGCGGGCCACAGCCGTCACCTCACCAGAGGTCCAGGCGGCACGAGGCCCACAACCTCCACGATGCAGACAGCACGTGGTCTGACTTTGCTGGGACCTGGGGCTCCCCACCCACCTCCTACAGGGAAGACCCTTCAGTAGTGATGGGTCTTCCCCTTCCCCCTCTCTCAATCAGGTTACCCCGACCTCACACAGTTAAAATTCCCCGCTTTATTATGGATCACAATTTCTACGAATTACGATATATAAAACTATGTAGGCTCACACAAAATGTGAATGCTAGTCTCCACAAAATATATGCAAATATTTTCTAAGATTTCAGGAAATTCCCGGCCCCCCTCCTTTGGCTCCCGGGCCCCCTTTTGGACCCCGGGCCCGGGTATGATGTACCCCCTGCACCCCCTTCTCATAGTCTCTGAATGGGAATGTCAATTTGATCACCACAAGTGAAAAATCGATCTGAGATAATTAATTGAAGTTGTGGCGACTGCTAAGCTATTTATCAACTAAAGGATTCAGAAATTACATGAAGTGTTTTTTTTCTTGAGATAGTGAGAATTAATATTTGTTTTCTTGTTGTGAGTTCTCCATGACTTAATGATACTTTGCCCACAGACATGTGCTAGGCTGCCTAGGCCATAATTTCAGTCATGAATGTCTGCTGGAATATTGAGAGAAGTTTAATAACAATTAATAAGCAAATAAGTTATAAAAAAATTAATCAGGAATAAATTCGACAAATCGAACTTAAAATTCGGGCACTATCTTATTCAACGCCTCACTCCACCCTCAGTTTTTAGACCCTTGCCAGTTCTTCCCTATGTCCTGCAGAATGCATTGGTCAGACACATTGTGACTTCTGATACCCATGCAGGCATCTTATTCTGGGAATTTCACTCCGCAAAGGGTAATTGAGGGGGAAAAGAGCTTTCTTCTGCAACTGGCCGAACTGGAAACAAAGTCAGCTACGTTCTGTCTAGCACTTTTGCCTGCAGGCACATGGACATATCCTTCTAGAATCAGAGTGGTTACAGTGTGGAAGAAGACTGATCACTGCATCAAGTCCACAACGGCTGTCTGAAAGAGTAATCTCATTAGACCTCTTCCTATTGCACAAATTCCATTTATTTTCCAGACACTCATCCAGCTCCCTTTTGGCCACGACAATTGAAACCACCTCCGTCGACATCCGCATATCCACCGCAATGCCCAGTGATCCCCTCACACTAACACTATCCTACACAACCTAGGGACAATTTACATTTATACTAAGCCAATTAACCTACAAACCTGTACGTCTTAGGAGTGTGAGAGGAAACCTAAGATCTCGGAGAAAACCCACGCCGGTCACAGGGAGAACGTACAAACTCCATACAGACAGCACCCGTAGTCGGGATCGACCCCGGGTCTCTGGCGCTGTAAGGCCGTATGTGGAGTATGAGTCAGGGATACAAAGACCTGAAACAAAATTGCTTCTCTAGCCCATTCTCTTGCCTGGCAATAACCACTTCATGTTGGAATTTGCCCTTGAAATTTTGGATTGGCCAATTCTTTTCCGCTGTAGAAATAGGACTTTGATGTCCCTTTGCAAATATAATTACTTTGTCTTTATGCGGGGTAGATGAAGTTTAGCTGGCAATTAATTTTAAAAGTGAAGTGTGACTAGATCTCCATAGTTACTATGTACAATAGACAATTGGTGCAGGAGTAGGCCATTCAATATGATCATGGCTGATCATCCCCAATCAGTACCCCTTTCCTGCCTTCTCCCCGTATCCCCTGACTCCGCTATTTTTAAGAGCCCTACCTAGCTCTCACTTGAAAGCATCCAGAGAACCTGCCTCCACCGCCCCCTGAGGCAGAGAATTCCACAAATGTACACTTAAACATCATAAAAACAGAAAAAGCTGGAATCGCTCAGCAGGTCAGGCCACAACTGTGTGAAGAGAAACTGAGCCAGAGTTTCAGGTCATAGATCCTTTATCATCACAGTGTGTTGGAATGAACTGCAGATGCTGGTTTAAACCGAAGATAGACACAAAAAGCTGGAGTAACTCAGTAGGACAGGTAGCATCTTTGGAGAGAAGGAATGGGTGACGTTTCGGGTCGAGATCCTTCTGCCTGTCCCGCTGAGTTATTCTAGCTTTGTGCCTCTTATCTTTATCATCACAGGATACGTTCTGACCTACTGTATGTTTCTGGCATTTTCTGCATTCTGTATTTTAGATTTCCAACATCTTCAGTTAGATTTTTGGTTTTCCTTGCGGCATGTCTCGTGTGAGAGGAATTGCTTTGATCTTGGGAAGCAAATGTTTGCTTGAAGTAGTGTAAGTGGTGCTAGATTTTTAAGTTCCCATACTTCCATGCCACTGTTAGCTCCTTGGAGTGAAGGGACATAGTTATTGGTGGCTAATATTACTGGATTAATAACCAGTTAATGGCTGGTCAAATGCTATCATGGAAGAATGGGAATTTTTAACAAAAAAAAAGAAATAAGGACCTGGTACTAGTGCAAGTGATCAGGAAGCTTTCATGTTATCATAGAACCATATATAGGCACAAAAAGCTAGAGTAATTCAGCAGGACACGCAGTATCTCTGGAGAGAAGGAATGGGTGACACTTCTTCAGACTGGACTTTCGGGTCTGAAGAAGGGTCTCGAGCTGAAACATCACCCATTCCTTCTATCCTGAGATGGTGCCTGTCCCGCTGAGTTACTCCAGCTTTTTGTGCCTATATCTTTGGTTTAAATCAGCATCTGCAGTTCCTTCTTACACATAGAATCATGGAAACAGCCCCTCTTTAAGATAACCCCTAAAGTCCTCGCCAGCCCAACCTCTCCCTGTAACCTACAGCCAGATGAGATCAGTTTAAGGCGGCACCGTGTTCGGCATGAACAGTGCTGTGCTATGTTCGATCTACAAACCTACTAATCATGTCTTGTGCACTCCTAACCAAATCGTTGGTATAATCCTGCGGCACACCACTAGTCACAGACCTCCAGTCGGAAAATCAACCTTCCACCATCACCCTCTGCTTCCTTCCATGAAGCCAATTTTCTATCCATTTGGCAAAATCCTGGATTCCATGATCAAGGTTACTGCAAAAAGCATTGATGTGTTTTGAGGAAGATAGCCTGCTATCCTTACCCCAGCTGGATGTTATGTGACTGCAATGTTGTTAACTACAGTGAAGTGATGAAAGCAGCCTGGCCGAGCATTATTGATGAGCATTATTAATGTAGCATGCGTTACAGTCTTGACGGTGATGGCCATGCCTGGTGAATAACTCTTTTATTAAATCAGAGCTCAACAACAGGGTAAATATCTCTCATGTACGGTATGCTGTTATTTTAACAATAAGCGGTTCAAATCACCTGCTGACCTCTTTGAAGCACTTCCCTGCAATTATGAATAATGTCAATAAATACAAGTCTCAATTTAGCACCAACAAAATCTTTGTTCAGTTGAGTGATTCCACAGCATTCAGCGTTTTCAGGAATGCACAGAACACCCTCCAGAAAGAGATGTGAGGCTGTAAGAGTAATAGTAATGCTGGTGCCTTTGCCCATTCTTGCACATTGCTGAGCATTATACGGTAAGGGATGAATAGAGAAACCCGTGCACTTACAGTATCTACAGCGAGTCCACCGTGTAATGAACGTAATTGGGTGAGAAGGAAATCTATATAGAGAGCCTCCTCCTCTCTGTAATTATTCACTTGATTTAACATCAGTTATCTGCAGCATATGAAGGCACTCAGGTTTTTGCGACTGTCATATTTTTTCAATTTTTATTTATCGCAGTTTAGACACCAGTGTCAGACTTCACACTACTCGATTGAGAGAGACACCACAAGTGAATTACTGAATCACCCCTGCCATCGGGAAGGTGGTACAAGAGCCTGAAAACTATAACGTTCAGGTTCTTCCCTATAGCCATGAGGCTATTGAACACCACAACCTCAAATAAGCTCTGAACTACATAGACTATTATTGTTATTATTGCATTATTATTTTGTTTTTTATGTGTACGTATGTGTGCGTACAGATCATATATATAAATATATATATATATACATATATATATATATATATATACATATATATGATCTATATATATATGATCTGTATGTATGTGTATGAGTGGGCGGCGCGACCGACGTCGCAGCGGCCTCTGCAGTCTGTCTGTGTATTTTTTATTTTTTTGTCCCGTTGAGGGTTTAGTTTGTAGCGGGTTTTTAAATGTGTATGTGTGGGGGGTGGGGGGTGGAAACTTTTAAATCTCTACCCTGCATGGAGACCCGACCTTTTACCTGTCGGGTCTCCGTTGCCGTTGGGGCCTAGCGCCGTGGAGCGTCCTCCAACCGGAACGACCTGGAGGCTCAAGTCACGGAGCCTGTGGAGCTGCGGAGCTGGCAGAGCTGCGGACCTACCTCCGTGGAGCTAGCCAGCTTCGGAGCGTGGAGAGCTGCGGCGGCGCGCTGCTGCGACCCGACTCCGGTGGATGGTGACACCGGGAGCTCGCGGGTCCCCGGTGGGAGACCGCTTTGCGGGGCACCGGCAACGGCGACTTCCCCCGCTCGAAATGCGGGGTTGAGAGTGACCTGGAGCGGGGCCTTACAACGCCCGGCGCGGCTGTAAATTGCCGCGGACTTGCTAGCGCCCGCCGGGGGCTCCAACATCGGGACCCGGGGCAGGGCCTTACATCGCCCGGCGTGGCTTTGAGTGGCCGCGGACTTGCTAGCGCCCGCCGGGGGCTTTGACCTCGACCGGGAGAGGAATGGAGAGCAGGGGAGAGACAAGACTTTGCCTTCCATCACAGTGAGGAGGAGACTCACTGTGATGATGTTTATGTGAATTGTGTTGGTGTGTGTCTTGGTTCTCTTCTTGGTTCTATCTGGGACATATGACAATAAAAAACTCTTGACTCTTTATATTTTAATACCTTCAGGTTTGCCCGAAGCTCTGGAATTCCTTCCCTAAGCCTGGTCACTCCCTTTGCCTCTTTTAAAATACTTCAAAACTTAATTATTTTTCAAACAAGATTTAGGTCACCTTCCCTAATATTTCTCTACGTGTTCTGGTGTCAATTTTTGTTGTAAAGGAAGTGCCTCGAGACATTTACCATGATTAAAGTGCTGTAAAAATGCACGTTATAAAGCAGGAGATGGTAGACACAAAGAGCTGGAGGAACACAGCGGGACAGACAGCATCTCTGGAGAGAAGGAATGGGTGACGTTTATAATTTGAAATATCCTGTTGCCTATATTTGGGGGCTCATTTCCTCAAATATCCTGGGGCTCATTTCAGGCTCTCGGTCTGAAGTAAATCTTTGTACCAGTCATTATTACCTATAGATAGACACAAAAATCCGGAGTAACTCAGCGGCACAGGCAGCATCTCTGAAGTCTGAAGAAGGGTCTCGACCCAAAACGTCACCTGTTCCTTCTCTCCTGAGATGCTGCCTGTCCCGCTGAGTTACTCCAGCTTTTTGTGTCTATCTTCAGTTTAAACCAGCATCTGCAGTTCCTTCCTATACTATCATCTGTAAAATTTTCAGAGATTCTCACTGTCCCAAGCTAACATTTCTGCTTACTGGCAGATCTGGAGGTGACATCTTTTTTAATTTTGCTGCATTAATCCGCAGCTGATGGCTGGTTACATGAGCACAAGATCTGTAAATCCGACTAACTGGCATCAGTATTGCCAATCTATCCTGGATGCCAAAGTCAACCTTAGTTCTATGATTCCATTTTATTTCTCAATCGGGGTTTGGATTTAGAGCTATACATGGAGTCACTGAACCATACTTCATGGAAAACCAGCCTCTCCTCCCAACCCATCGATGCCATCTACATTTCACACTGCTTCGGGAAAACAGCCAACATAATCTAGGACCATATGTACCTGGTCATTCCCTCTTCTCATTTCTACTGCTGGGCGGAAGATACAAATGCTTGAAACCAAGTATCATAATTTTCAGGGAAAGCCTCTTCCCACTGATATTAGACTTTGGGGTGGACTTCTCATATGCTAAGGGTGTATTTCTGATCTCCCAACCTACCTCGTTGCAACCTTTGCACTTCTTTTAATCTGCACTTCTCCGTAACTGTAACTATATTGTGTACTCTATTCTTCTCTTTACACTACCTGAAGTACTTGTGTATGGCTCAATTGTATTGATTTAATGATTTCCAGAGACTCCAGCACATCACCTGGCTTGGGCATCACTGTGGTCATGGTGGTCAATCAGTGGTCGGACTGGCCCAGTCCCCTGAAATAGTGCTGCGATTCGTCACTTTACAACAAGGTTAGACAATGTGGTCTCTGGAAGTAAGGGACACACCCTAAAAATCACCGCCAGGCCCCCTTCAGGAATAACAAGGGAGGAATTTTACATGTTATAAGGTCATAAGTGACAGGAGCAAAATTGGGCCATTTGGCCTATCAAAACTACCTCCTAACCCTATTCCCCTGCCTTCTCCCCATATCCCTTGACACCCATACTAATGTTATTGTTTGCATGAGAAACCACATTAAGGTGGACCAAGTGCATTCTCGGTGATTGTGGGAAGTTCGGGAGTAAATTATGAAGGTCCTTAAAGAGATATTTGCATCTTCTTTAACTACGGGTGAAGATCTGAAAGACTGGAGGGTAGCTAGTTTAATGGACAGCAAGAATAAGCCAGGGGGCTACAGTGTCGTGAGCCTGACGTCAGTGGTGGGAAAGTTGCTGGAGGGAATTCTTAGGGACAGGATCTACCAGCATTTGGATAGGCATGGGTTGATTAGAGAAAGTCAGCAACGCATTGTGCAAGGGAAATCATGTATTATAAATCTCATGGAAATTTTTTGAAGAGGTCACCAAGAAGATTGATGGGGATAGGCAATGAATGGTGTCTATACGGACTTTTAGTAAAGCCTTTGACAAGCCTTAGTAAAGCATTTACGAGGCTAGTCTGGTGGTTAGATCACGTGGAATCAAAGGTGAGGTAACCAATAATTGCATTCAAAATTGGCTTGGAGGAAGGAGACGAAGGGTAGTTGTGGAGAGTTGTGGGACTCGCCTTTATGGCAACTTGATCAGCATGGTCAGTGGGCTGAAGGGTCTATTTCCGTACCGCGCAGCTGAGTGACTATGACTCATTTCTTTTATTGTGTACCTCGTTGGCTGTGGAACTTGTCAAAAAAAATAGAAGTGACATGACTTCAAAAGTAATTAGTTGGTCCTAAAGCCCAGAGGATGTGAAATATCTTACAGAAATTAATTTTGAATGATGATGCTCTTGTTTTCCTTGAGAATGCCCCTTACAGTTCTTTGATGAGCGTACTTGTCTGCCTGTCTTCTCCTCATTCACCAATGGCTTCTGAAAGACATCTAGTCATGGCTTTCATTGTATTTTTGATCTGAAAATATCCGTTCACTGGGTGAAATCTGAGGCATTCAAAGAAAATATTTTGATTAACTTGATTGTGCCGTTGTCTTCTGTGACTCATGGGCACATTAAAAAAGGTCAACAAGATAATGAAAATTCAAATAAGATAGGAGTGTGGATTCCTCTAAAATACTAAATTTGTGCACTTGTCTTACTGTATTTTAAATGAGTTTATGAACCTTTCTTTGTCATAAAATCACTGATCATTTTCCAAAGATCTAATTTTGTGCCTTTTCCACTGTTCTTGTGTCTGAAAGTTTTATTTGTTGGTGCTCTAACTAATATTATTGATAAAATGGCTTCAACTTTCCCCTAGACTTCTGCAAATGCAAATCACGGCACAAAGTCAATGGCATTTCTGTTTAGGAAGAAATTGCAAATGCGGGTTTACACCGAGGGTAGACACAAAATGCTGGAGTGACTCAGCGGGACAGGCAGCATCTGTGGAGAGAAGGAATGGGTGACGTTTCTGGTCTGAAGATGGGTCTCGACCCGAAAATTCACCCATTCCTTACCTCCAGACATGCTGCCTGTCCCACTGAGTTAGTCCAGCATTTTGTATGTACCTTCAATGGTATCACTCGTTTACTGCTCCACCTAGTCGCCCATCTTATGAGGTTTGATGGGGTAGATGCAATAATAACTTTTCCTTTGCGGGGGTGTCTCAAACCAAGGGTCAGAGATTCAAAATCGAGGGTTCAAAATGAAGGGAGATGAGAACATTTTTTTTTACCCAAATAGGAGGGTATCATTGGACTTTTTGACCCAAGAGGGCATGGAGACTCATTTGTACTGAGTACATTCAAGACAGATTGATAGATTTCAAGTAACCTTACAGTATTTATCCCTGAATCAGAACTACTGGCCATTATTGCAATGCAATTTGTGGGAGTGTGCTGCATGCAAACTGGTTATCATCCTTAATGTAGAGTCGTGAAACATTGAAAATTAAGGGAATCAGGGGATTTGGGTTTAATTCAGGAAAGAGGCACTTCCTGCTTCTATTACTACACAGCTTCGGGTTGCTATTGTCATGGACAAGATATAGACCTAGATGATCAAAAGAGAGTTCTTTTCAACTCTTTTGGAAGGCACGGTGGCGCAGCGAATGTAGCACCGGAGACTTGGGTTCGATCCTGACTATGGGTACTGTCTGTACGTGGTTTGTACGTTCTCCCCGTGACCTGCGTGGGGTTTCTCCAAGATCTTCGGTTTCCTCCCACACTCCAAAGATGTACAGGCTTGTAGGTTAATTGGCTTGGTATAAATGTAAATTGTCCCTAGTGTGTGTAGATAGTGTTAACATGCGAGGATCGCTGGTCGGCGCGGACCCGGTTGGCCAAAGGGCCTGTTTCCGTGCTGTATCTCTAAACTAAACTAAACTAAACTAAAGATCGGAGAACTAGAAAATAGATTCAATAAGCCCACAGACAGACTATGTGCAATACCTCTACAAATAGGGAATGAATGTCTGTTGGAAAAGATGGCCCAGACAACTGTTTACCACAGGGAAAGACAAATGGTTTTGTGGAACTGCAGATTGAATAAGGAAAGCCAATCCCATGGTAGGTAATAACTTCACTTTAGTTCCTTTATTAAAAACAACTGCTTGGCTCTGTGTTATGGAGAGGCAAAACAAACCATAAATAAAATTAACAGTTAAAGATCATTGTAATAATAGCTGTTAAAATGGAGGGCAAGGAGAAGGTCCAGCACTGCATATTCCACAGTAATAAAAACTGGATTGGCATTCTAAATAACTCCCTCCTGACAGTGACAACACGCCAAAAGTACTTATTTGGCTAGGAAGTGCTTATCCATGCCCCAAGGCTGTTAAAAACACCAAATATCATTTTTTTCATTTTTTTCACCTTCTTCCTGAAATAATAGACTGCAACCTCGCTCCTTCAGTCTACAGTGCCTGCTGGGAACATCTGCTTCACAGGTAAACTTGCAAGTCAGTAGTTATGAGGCGAGTAACCTAAAACTCCACCCCAATTACAGCCAGGGCATAATTTATTTGTCTCTCAAAATAATGATATTCCATTTAACAGCAGGGACATAAGGCTATTCAGTCTAGCAGGCTTATGTTGGGCAGGTGGAGGTAAAACATTCTTTGTAACCGAAAATCTCTACCACTTTGGAGACACTGAATTGGTCTGTTTGCATCAAGCACCATTTGCTTCCATGAATACTGCGATAACTTATCAGGGCAAGGTGCTACAATCAAATAAATGACTCCAACCACTCAAACATAGAAACATAGAAACATAGGTGCAGGAGTAGGCTATTCGGCCTTTCGAGCCTGCACCGCCATTCAATATGATCATGGCTGATCATCCAACTCAGTATCCCGTACCTGCCTTCTCTTCATACCCCCTGATCCCTCTAGCCACAAGGGCCACATCTAACTCCCTCTTAAATATAGCCGATGAACTGGCCTCAACTACCTTCTGTGGCAGAGAGTTCCAGAGATTCACCACTCTCTGCATGAAAAATGTTTTTCTCATCTCGGTTCTAAAGGATTTCCCCTCTATCCTTAAGCTGTGACCCCTTGTCCTGGACTTCCCCAACATCAGGAACAATCTTCCTGCATCTAGCCTGTCCAATCCCTTAAGAATTTTGTAAGTTTCTATAAGATCCCCCCTCAATCTCCTAAATTCTAGCGAGTACAATCCGAGTCTATCCAGTCTTTCTTCATAAGAAAGTCCTAACATCCCAGGAATCAGTCTGGTGAACCTTCTCTGCACTCCCTCTATGGCAATAATGTCCTTCCTCAGATTTGGAGAACAAAACTGTACGCAATACTCCAGGTGTGGTCTCACCAAGACCCTGTACAACTGCAGCAGGACCTCCCTATACTCCTATACTCAAATCCTTTTGCTATGAATGCTAACATATCATTCGCCTTCTTCACTGCCTGCTGCACCTGCATGCCTACTTTCAATGACTGGTGTACCATGACACCCAGGTCTGTTGCATCTCCCCTTTTCCTAATCGGCCACCATTTAGATAATAGTCAGCTTTCCTGTTTTTGCCACCAAAGTGGATAACCTCACATTTATCCACATTATACTGCATCTGCCATGCATTTGCCCACTCACCCAGCCTATCCAAGTCACCTTCTAGCATCCTCCTCACAGCTAACACTGCCCCCCAACTTCGTGTCATCCGCAAACTTGGAGATGTTGCATTCAATTCCCTCATCCAAATCATTAATATATGTTGTAAATAGCTGGGGTCCCAGCACTGAGCCTTGCGGTACCCCACTAGTCACTGCCTGCCATTCTGAAAAGGACCCGTTTACTCCTACTCTTTGCTTCCTGTTTGCCAGCCAGTTCTCTATCCACATCAATACTGAACCCCCAATACTGAACCCCCAATCTCAAGCTTCATGAGATACATCAGAAAAGTTTGTTTACAGCAGGTTATTGCAAAACACATTTTAGTTAGAGGCCGATATATGGAGGAATACTAGGCCAGAAGATAGGTTCTTCCCCTCTGTGAACAGGCTTCAGAACGATCCTTCCACAAGCTAGGATACTGTCCAATTCACCTCTACCCCATTCAGGACATTAGTCTTTATCTATAGAACTAATGTGCTACAATGCTGAGAACTATATTCTGCACCCTGCATCTCCCCCTTTGCTCTATCTATTGTACATGAATTTGACTTCATTGTATTTATATGGAGCATTATCTGATTTGATTGGAGAGCCTGCAAAGCAATGTTTGTCACTGTACCTCAGTACACGTGACAATAATAAACCTCGAACAAACCCTAATAATATTATAGTGTGGATCAGCCATGATCATATTGAATGGGAGGGCAGGCTTGAGGGGTCTGGTGGCTGTTCCTATTTGCTTTTGTTCTCCGAGCATCCAGAGGCAGAGCTTTGAGTAGCTTCCTTTGAATTTAAAGAATAATTTTGAATAAACTGTTTTGGAGAATCTTCTGCTGACGCCTTTGGAATGTGACTTCGGAGCATCTAAGTCATAAGTAATAGGAGCAGAATTAGGCAATTCAGCCCATCGAGTCTACTCCGCCTTTCAATCATGGCTGATCTATCTCTCCCTTCTAACCCCATTCTCCTGCCTTCACCCCATAACCCATGACACCCATCCTAATCAAGAATATATCTATCTCTGCCTTAGAAATATCCATTGACGGCCTCCACAGCCTTCTGTGGCAAAGAATTCAACAGATTCACTACCTTCTGACTAAAGAAAGAGCCACCAAGTGTTTCTTCATTTGTGATTTAGAGTGGGTGGTCCTTTATTGAGTACTCAGTCTATTCTAGTGACCTCTTTTATGGATCAGGAGCAGCTTCAAAAAAGCGCCAAAGCTTGGGAAAATTAGCGTGACAATTTGAAGATGGTGAACACATTGGTTCCTAAAGAATTCTTACAACCAAATTGAAACAGTTTTGGTTCTGCTTGTGATTAATCCCTAACAAAGAAAAGTATGGGTGAACTGAATGAAGCTGCCCTGCTGTGACAGAAGTCTCTATCTAATTTAATACGAACTACTTGCTAAACAGTGAGCGGTACTATTTGTGACAATGTAAAAATGTATGTCTTTGTAATGCCTACTGAACCAAATGAATCTGTTAACAAGCTGCAGTGTGCTTGTGTCTACATTGCTTGTGCATGTGGAGATCCAATCTCATAGGCAGGGAAATGAAATTATTTTTTAAAAACACCCCTTAATTACTTTGTCCATTCTACACAAAGAGCCACAGAGGGTTATGATTCTTTGTAAACCCTGATTATATGTTGGAGAGTGCAATGTTCCATAATGAGTTATTTCCTGATGTGCACTGCAGCTGAACCTTCAGATGCAGTAAAATATGATATGGCCAGAATTATCTGGTTGATGAACTGGACTCCCATCCTGTGTTCTGGACCATTGATCCAGAGAGAGGAATTCTAATCCCACCACGGCAGTCGGGGGATTTGCATTAAAGTTAGTAAATAAGACCGAACTTAAAAAAAAAAAATTTATCTCCTCAATAATGGTAACTGGATTGCCCCATCTAGTTTACCAATGTCCATCAGAGAATTGTTCTTCTGGTTATTTCTACTCAGGCTGGTTTATCTGCAACTCCGTATTCACCATTGTGGTTGGCTCTGAAGCTCCTCCTCAGTGGAGTCCACACTTGTGAACGAACGGATAAAAAAACTGGTAATTGTAGAAAATATTCAGCAGGCCAGGGAGATGATGCATGATGCTGAGCATCTAGCGCAATTTCTGGCTTGTATTTAAGATTTTGTGCATATGTTGTTTTCTTTTGGTTTGAAAATAAAATTGGCTGTAGTTTTAACCTGCTCTAATGTTACAGCTGTTCCAGTAATTACACCTGACATTCCTGCTGCAAGGTTCTATTACTGTTTGGCAACCAGCCATCGTTTGATTTATATGAGCAAAAAACAAAATGCTGGAGGAACTCAGCAGGCCAGGCGGCGTCTGAGGAGGGAACATTCCTTCAGACTGAAGAAGGGACCCGACCTGTAATATCTTCCCTCCTTTTCCATTCACAGGCCTGGCCTGCTGGGTTCCACCAGCAGTTTATTCATTGCTCAAGATGACACCATCAGCAGTCTCATGTGTTTCCATTTTACTGCTTCGCTGGGCAATCAACTCAAAGTATGCCTACTTTGACTGAAGAAGGGTCCCGACGTGAAGCGCCCCCTGTCCTTTTCCCTCCACAGATGCTGCTTGTCCTGCTGAGTCACTCCAGCTCAATATTAAAGCATCTGCAGACTCTTGTGTATCCATCATGTCATACTTCTCAATAGTACTCTCTTTCAGTTGAACATGTTTAGTTTAGTTTAGAGATGCAGCATGGAACCAGGCCCTTCGGATCAGCGAGAGACCAGCGACCCCCTCACACTAACACTATCCGACACACACTAGGAATAATTTACATTTATACCAAGCCAATTAACCTACAAACCTGTAGGTCTTTGGAGAAAACCAAAGATCTCAAAGAAAACCCATGCAGGTGACGGGAAGAATGTACAAACTCCGTACAGACAAGCACCCGGGTCTCTGGCGCTGTAAGGCAGTAGTTCTACCGCTATGCCACCCATTTTTCCCCAGGTGCTCATGTTTCATCCCACATACCTGATTGTGAGGGAATTTGCTGCTGCCCTATTAAGTGGGTGGTAAGGAAATAGGGTCTGTTCGTGGGCATGTGTGATGGAGCTTAATAACTAACATTTCAAACTAACTCTACCTCGTAATCTGAAATATGGTGATGGCATTAGCACCCTTTCCTTTTGCTGTAGACATTCTACATCAGCAGTAAGCACTAATGGACAGAGGCGAACCACCTCCCTCCACAGCACCTACATGTCTTTACTTCAGCCTGAAGAATTCACTCTATAATGTGTTACTGAATCTATTCATCACATACATCAAGCCTCAAGTTAGTTGCATCACAGAAAATTGTATTGTATCCCTCTCGGTTGCCTCCTGCGCTCCTTGTCACAGTGTCTTGCCTCCCGTGCCATTTGAAAAGAGAAGGGTCTCTTCATCACTTGATAAGATGAGAGAGCAAACAGGGAACAATAAGCCAGATAGCCCAACATCAGGAACAATTAAAATGCTGGTTTCAATTACCCAGGTGGCAGCAAATCACAAAGACAAAAAAGACAGCAGATGTTGGAATCATGACCCAAAAAAAAAAAACTGCTGGTGAAACTCAGCGGGTTTGACTGGCAATGTTTTGGATCGGGTCCCTTCTTCAGACCCCGCCCCTCCCCCCCCCCTGACACCCCCGTTGCTGACCTCCTCTGTCTGACCACCGCCACAACCCTAACCATGTGGTCAACATTCCCAACCACCCACCTTGCCCTCTTTGATGCTGAGTGATCTATCCTCAGTAGAGGTCTTACCTTTGTATGGTTGTGCGCATACTTCAAGCCTGCCGCTGTATTGAGCTCTTCTTCCGTCAGTGCCGACGTCACAAGTTCACAAGTTATAGGAGTAGAATTAGGCCATTCGGCCCATTAAGTCTACTCCGCCATTCAATCATGGCTGATCTCTGCTTTCTAATCCTATTTTCCTGCCTTCTCCCCATAGCACTTGACACCCGTTCTAATCAAGAATGTGTTTATCTCCGCCATAAAAATATCCACTGACTTGGCCTCCACAGCCCTCTGTGGCAATCAGTTCCACAGATTAACTATCCTCTGATTAAAGAAATTCCTGTTCACCTCCTTTCTAAAAGAGTGCCCTTTAATTCTGAGACTATGACCTCTGGTACTAGACTCTGCCACCAGTGAAAACATCCTTTCCACATCCACTCTATGCCTTTCATTTTACTGTAAGTATAATTTTATCCCTGTTTAGCTGTTTCATTCGCAAGGAAACATTGCCCCCCCCCCCCCCCACTGATGATCCTTTCTCCTGTCTTCAACACACCCTTTCCTCATGGACACCACCTGCGGGTCTACCCTCTCTCGACCTTGTCATTTCCATCTAGGGCTAGGACAGTCGGAAGAAGGGTCCTGATCCAAAACATCATCTGTCCATTTCCCTCCATAGATGCTACCTGACCCGATGGGTTCCTCCAGCAGTTTGTTTTTATCACTTCACAAATCATAATCTTTGCTTATTTCTTTGTTCATATGATGCGGACATTGCTAGTAATACCAACATTTATTATCCATCCCTAATTTCCTGACTATAGATGTCAACCACATTGGTGGGTCAGGAGTTAAAAGCACACCATACCAGGTAAGGATTTTTTCCTCCTTGAGGATCGTTAATCAACTAGATGCATTTTTATGACACTCCAGTAGTTTACTTTGGGTTTTTCCATTTAATGCCAATATTTTCTCATTTAATTACTTGAATTTAAATTCCCCAGCTGGGATTAAAATGTGTTTCTGGATCAATGATCCTGAACTTTGGCAGTCGGCTTTGAACGTCTAGAGAATTATGCAGCCGTACATCTAATATGATTGAGGAGACTCTGCATAAATTTATGGAATGGAAATCTTTTTTTTTGTTTGCGAGGTTCAAGGTTTCAGGGTAGATAAGAGGGAACCAATGCATTTTTACTTTCATTTTGATAAAATTAAACATAATAAGGATCTATGGGGTTGGCGGTAATATGCTAGCATGTAATATAGGTTGGTTCATGAAGATAAACGAACTGTTCGATTCTAACCTCTGGTTCTACCAGTCTGGGCTCCCCTTGTGACTGTGTGGGTTTTCCCCAGGTGCTCAGGTTTTCTCCCACATACCTGATTGTGAGGGAATTTGCTGCTGCCCTATTAGATGAGTGGTAAGAAAAGGATGGGCATGTGCGAGAGATTAGGTTACAAGAAATGGGTAGTGGAATGGGATTGATGTGAGAATGGGTATGGACTCGACAGGCAGAATTACCTCTTTTTACGTGGTAAGGAAATATGAAACAAGGGAATAAGAAAAAAATGATCATTGGAGATTGGTAGAATAATCAGTGGAGAGCTGCAAATATGTATTCTTCATCCTCTATAATACAGTATGCGATCTATTATCAATAACCAAGAAGAGCAGATCTGGTTTATCTGACTTCGTTAAAGATGCAAAGTTAAGTGGGAGAGTAGACTTTAGACTTTAGACTTTAGACTTTAGCGATTCAGCATGGAAACAGATCCCTCGGCCCACAGGGTCCGTACTGAACAACAATTACCCTGTACACTATCCGACACACTAGGGACAATTTACAATTTTTACCTAAGCCAATTAAGCTACAAACCTGTATGTCTTTGGGGTGCGGGAGGAAATCGGAGCACCCGGAGAAAACCCACGTGGTCACAGGGAGAACGTGCAAACTCTTTACAGACAGCATCCACAGTCAGGATCGGAAACCCGGATCTCTGGCGTTGTAGGGCAGCAACTATAACGCTGTGACACGCCTAAGTGGAGGATACCATTGCAGGTATAAAGAAAATGGGGAAAAAGCATGGCAGCTGGAATATCATGTGGATAAATGTGACATTATCCAGTTAGTAAGAACGTAATACGATCATTTAAAAAAAAAAGATGAGAAATTTGCAGATGTTGATGTTCTGAAGCTCCTTGTACATGAATTACTGAAAGTTAACATGTAAGTTCAGCACCTAATTAGAGAAGCAAATGGTATGTTGGCTTTTATTACAGAGGATACACATTAAAATGTTTTGCTAGAGTTCAGGAATTAAAAGGTTATGCTTGCACAGTTTAATCGCCTTATCATAGGAATGATATACTCGCCTAAGAAGGAATGCAAGTTTTGTGGAGTGATTTCATGGATGAAGGAGTTGCCTTAGGGGGAGAGATTGAGTCGGCAAGATCTGCAGTCTCTAAGCCTTGTTAGAATTAGAGATGAACTCACTGAAAGCTATATATTTTTAAGAGGGGAATGAATTGAGATCTTGAGAGGTTATGTTCCTGACCTGGGAGTCTAGAACTAAAGGGAAATGAGAAGGGAAGGTGCGGAAAGGTACAAAATTGCAGCAAGGTTGATTGTAACGTTATTAGGCCAGAGCTCGGGAGAGTACAGTGGGAGTAGTTGTTGTTGGGTAAGTCCATATCTGACAATGTGGGAGTTATTTAAAGGCCAGCTCATCAAAATTCGAGACCGGCATGAACCTGCAAGGGGGAGCAGTAAGGATGGTAAAGTAAAGGAACCTCAGATATCCAAAGAGGTTGGAAATTGGGACCAAAAAAAAAAGAAGCGTGTACAAGGTTTAAGGAGATGAAATCAGGCAAGGCCTTGAGGAATATAAACCAAGGGGGATAGAACTCAGGTTTGAAAGAGGGAGGGCAAAACGAGGCCACAAAATGACTGGGTGAGATGGGATTAAGGCAAATCACAAGGTTTTTTATACCAACTTTTACAGCAAGATAATAACCCGGGAGAAGGTAGGACTGCACAAGGATAAAGGAGATAATTTGTGCTTGGAGTCAAAGGATGTCGGCAAGGCATTGAACCAGCACTTTGCATCTGTTTTCATCAAGGAGAAGAACTTGGAGGACAGTAAGGTCAATGTGAAGTTTGAGATTAATGAGGAGAGCTCTTGGGGCCTTGATAAATCCCCAGAGACCCGATAGAAATTTTTTTTTAAATGATGAGAGGCATAGATAGGGTAGACTGTCAGAAATGTTTCCGGGATACAAATTCCAGGGGCAAAGTTTAAAGGAGATGTGTAGTTTATGTTATTTTTTTACACAGAGGGTGGCGAGTGTTTGGAACACACTGACAGGGGTGATGGTGGAGATATGTACAGTAGCGACATTTAAGAGACTTTTGGATGGGCACATTGTTATGCAGGGAAAAGAGGGAGATAGATCATGTGCAGGCAGATGAGAATTGGTCTTGACATCATTGGGACAGACATTATGGGTCATAAGGGCCTGTTCCTGTGCTGTACTTTTCAATCTTCTCTTTTCTTGAGGACTGTCTGAGTAAAAGGGGGCATAGTTTCAGAGAAAATGAAACACTGACACATTTCTTCACTCAGAGAAGAGAGATTATTTGGGATTCTCTCCAAGGTTGCCTGGTCATTGAATAAATCCACAATTGAAATCTACCATCACCTGCTTCTCCACAAATCCATCACTTAAAATCTGTATTCCCAGATCTTGGAACAATCAACGTAATGGACTAATCTGTCTTTACTTTCCCATGTAAATCCATCATGGTCTCACATTCCTCTTTCAAATCTATGAGACGCACTTATTGTTCAGACCAATTTAAGTCATACACTTGAACAGAAACTTAGACACTGGTGCTGGCAATATTAGTAAGCTATAGATCATGTGTCCACATGTCATGTTTCCGTTCGAGACATGAGAAACTACAGATGCTAGAATCTTTGTGCTGGAAGAACAAACTGCTAGAGGAATTCAGTAGTTATGAAGCATGAATGGACAGGTGACATTTTGGGTCAGGACCCATCTTCAGACTGATTAATCTTGTGGATTAGCCTGAAGAAGAGTCCCGAGGCGAAATGTCACTTGTCTATTCCCCCCCCATAGATGCTGCCCGACCACTGACTTCCTTCAGCACTACATGCATCTCTTAAATGGATTAACCTCTCTATTCAAGCACCAGACAGATGCATCTAACATGAATGCATTCAATGTTCCTCCACTAATCAAGCTTGTTCCAGGATGGCCTATGAACTCTCTACAAAACATTGACTATTTTGCTGTTAATAAGTGGCACCAATCCTTTGCCAAAAAAAGGTAATTGCTAATCACTAATCTGCAGAAAGCTCTAAAAGTACATTTAGAGCATTTAGAGTTGGTAATGATAGTTGTTGACATGTTTGAATGTGTATACTGAAATTGAAAATTGATCTGTTAATTATAAGTTGGGTTTTATAAATTAACACTCCAATACAGTCCATCATAAATCAGGAGTGCAGAAAGGGAATGCAGGATAACAAAATATTATTTAGAAGACCAACCTCAGGATGCCTCCAAGTATTTCGTGTTCATAAGGTGTAGGAGCAGAATGAAGCCATTCGGCCCATCAAGTCTACTCCGCCATTCAACCATTCTATCTTCCCCTCTCAACCCCATTATTCCTGCCTGCTCCTCGTAACCCCTGACATCTGTACCAATCAAGAATCCATCAATCTCCACCTTAAAAATATCCATTGACTTGGCCTCCACAGCCAATGAATTGTGGCAATGAATTCCACCAGATTCACTAGCCTCTGACGAAAGAAATTCCTCCTCATCTCCATTCTAAAGGTACGTCCTTTAATTCTGAGGCTATGACCTCTGATCCTGGACTCTCCCACTCGTGGAAACATCCTCTCCACATCCACTCTATCCAGGCCTTTCACTATTCGGTGAGTTTCAATGAGGTACCCCTCATCCTTCTCAACTGCAGCGAGTACAGGCCCAGTGGCGTCAGAAGCTCAACATATGTTAACCCAATCATCCCTGGGGTCACCTCAGCAAATGAAAAACATTTGCTTTGTTAAGACTGTGTACAGAACCAACATAAAGGAGTTAATACGCACATTGCAAGTTCCCACAAACAACCCTGTGGCAAAGTCTGTTTTAGTAATGTTAATAGATCAAGTTCAAGTTCAAGTTTATATTTGTTGCCACTGCACCAATTGGTACAGCAAGATTTGGGTTAACATACAGCCATACGAAAAAAAATAACACAACACACAATAGAATTTAACATGAACATCCCCACACAGCGGAATCAGCGTTTCCCACTGTGAGGGAAGGCAATAAAGTTCAGTCATCAGATTATGGCCTGGTCCACGGATCTTTTTTTAAACTAGTGCCTTATTGTCTTTTACATTGATCTGATAGAAAAGACACCACCTTGATTTATTTGCTCAACCTACGACTAGCACCTCTGACAATGTGCACTTATGTCAGCCTCCATTTTTGTGCTCAAGCCTCTGAGTTACGCCACATGAAGCAGGGGCAGGTTGCCCATTGCCTTCAGGTTACAAATTGCCAAACATTATATCATGCTGTTTCTTTCATCAAGTTCCCATTAGAGAGCATCATAAATCAGGAGTGCAGAAAGGGAATGCAGGATAAATGAAATATTATTTACAAGACCAACCTCAGGATGTAAGGTGATTGGAAAATTGCCAATATTACCCCGCTGCTGCACAAGACGGGAGCAAAGCGGAATATTGGGAACTGTAGGCTGGTCAGTCTGACTTTGGTGGTTGGTAAGATTTCAGAGTCCATTTTAAAGGATGAGGTTACAGAGTACTTGGAAGTTCACGATTAGATAGGCTGATATCAGCATGGCTTTGTGAAGAGGAGGACTTGCCTGACAAATTTGCTGAAATTCTTTGAAGAAATCAATAGCAGGACAGACAAAGGAGAGTCAGTAGATGTTGTTTACCTAGATTTTCAAAAAGCCTTTGATAAGGTGCCACATGGGAGGCTGCTAAGGAAGGTGAGAGCCCATGGTATCAAAGGGCAGATACTGGCATGGATAGCAGGTTGGCTGGACGGCAGAAGGCAAAGAGTGGCAACAAAGGGGGCTTTTTCTGGGTTTTTTCTCCCAGTGTCTAGCTGAATTCCACATGGCTCGCAGCTGGGTCCGCTGCTCTTCACGTTGTATATTAATGATTTGGATGAGAGGATTGAAGGCCTTGTGGCCCGGTTTGCTGATGATATGAAAATAGGTGGAGAGGCAAGTAGTGCAGAGAAGGCAGGGCCTCTGCAGAAGGACTTAGATAGGTTTAGGGAGTGGGCAGAGAAGTGGAAGATGGAATATATTGTAGCAAAGTGTGGAGTCATGCATTTTGGTAGTAGGAATAAGGGCGTAGATTATTTTCTAAATGGGGAGAGAATCCAGAAAATGGAGGTGCAAAGGGACTTGGGAGCGATGGTGCGGGATTCCCAAAATGTTAATCTGCAACTCGAATCGGTAATAACGAAAGCAAACGCAATGCTAGCATTTATTTCGAGAGGGCTTGTATACGAAAACGGGGATGTAATGCTGAGGCTCTATAAGGCGCTGGTCACATTTGGAATATTGTGAGGTTTACAAGAATGTTCGTAGGAATTTGATGAGCGTTTGTCGGCACTGTGGTTAGAAGAATGAGGGGGGATCTCATTGAAACTTACCGAATAGTGAACGGCTTGGATAGAGTGGATGTGGAGAGGATGTTTCCACCAGTGGGAGAGTCTAGGACCAGAGGTCAAAGCCTCAGAATTCAAGGATGTTCTTTTTGGAAGGAGATGAGGAGGAATTTCTTTAGTCAGAGGGTGGTGAATCTGTGAAATTCTTTGCCACAGAAGGCTGTGGGGACCGTCAGTGGATATATTTAAGGCAGAGATAGATAGATTCTTGTTTAGTATGGGTGTCAGAGGTTATGGGGAGAAGGCAGGAGAATGGGGTTTGGAGGGAGAGATAGATAATGGCAGAGTAAACTTGATGGGCCGAATGGCCCAATTCTGCTCCAATACATGGATTTATATTCCAAATCTGTTTTGAGCATATCTTTTTGTTTGTGCACTGTTTTAAATAGATATATTTTACGATTTGTGTGTTGTCTCAGTCTATGTGCCCGTGATGCTGCTGCAGGCAATATTTGGCCTCACCATATTTGTTCATACAGTAATAGACAGAACTTGAGCTGACTTGAAGATTTCAGCTGTGGTTTGAGGTATCACCACTGATTAAGGAGACTGTCCCTTTCACTTCAGGTCTGTTGGAGATACCTTTTTATTTCTGCATGTAATGTAACAGTAACTGACAACCCATCTGCCAGCTCAGGTGGATGTCATATATATCCAGAACACCATCCAAAGATAATCTTAGAGTAATGATAAGTATTCACCGGCAACTGACATCTTGAATAAATATACAAATAGCTGCTTTATTGTCGTATAGTTGTTGAGGACCTTGTTCCCTGGGAATTGGCTTCTGCAATTCTTACATTGCTGCACGTTGAATTAAATGCAAAGGATTTTGAGATGCCCGGGGAAGTGAAAGGTGCTTTATAAATGTAAGCCTCTCTCTTAATTTTTAACATCATGTGGCGCTGACAATTAGTGTTCCACTTCCATGTGTAAATACATTCACTGAGAATCTTCCTAATTTAGAAGGTAGTGTGAGCATGCATCTTTTAAAAAGTTTTATCTTCCAAATGGCAATAATTAAAACAGCAGTGTTTTTTTCATTTACTAGGTAAGACTGTGGTGTGCAGATTTTTACGACATCTGCAAAACAACACGGGTGTTCCTATTTTAACAGCATGATTAAAATTTATGTCCAATTTATGTTCTATCTGTACTGATTTTACAAGGCAGTTTTAAACTGGTAAATTAGAATTGACCTGACTCTTAACTAATCTTCTTGTTGTTATGGTAAATATGTAATGCTGTACCAAACCAGATCAGCAAAATTATATTTGAAAAATAATTACATATTTGGAGGTGCATTAACTGGATTTATAGTCATCCATAAAACATATCCATTATCTTTGACAGTTGTTTCTAGTTTACAAGCAATGAACCTCATGTACTAATGGCAAACCAATCCTTGCTCTGCATGATTCCCCAGTTTCATGATGTTATGTTGTGATGGCTTCCTCAGGCTGGACTGTTTCCATTAACATGTGCCATACGTACAATCTCACAGCCAGGTTGGATCACGTAGAGGAAAAATCATTTGTGCATATATTCAGAATTTGGAGCTTTTTATGAGGAAATTTATCAACTAATACAATTTCAACATTATCAGTTGAGGACAATACTTTCTCTTTCTCTGTGGCCCGATAGTATCATTTTTTTTACAGCATATCTTGTTCAGCTGTTATCCTTTAACAGGGTCTAACTGAGACCGGGCATGATGATGCATGTCAGTTTCAGGCTGTTGTTTCGATGGCTTTTCTTGAACAGAGGGAAAATTTAATGGAAACATTTCTTTTACAGAGAGCATCATTAGATAGGGAATGTTTCGTGCGAGTAGTGGAGAAATCACCGTCTTATAATGGAATTGGTTCAATATTTGGAAAGTGAGACATGGTATAGGGAAAGAACAGCAAAATTGAGTTAAGGCAGAAAACTAGATTTGAAGTATTATAGATACACGGAAAGTAGGAGAATGTAAGACAAAACATTCTCTGCAATCATTCTCTACACTGGTGACCTGCCAGAGTGCGGTATCAGCTCTTACTGTACTCGCTATACACTCACGAGTGTGTGGCCAAATTCTGCTCCAACTCCATTTACAAATTGGTAGATGACATTACAGCAATGGGCCGGATCTCGAACAATGATGAAACAGAGTATAGGAAGGAAATAGAGAGTTTGAAACAACCTCCACCTCCAAAGAGTAGGAGTAAACGGGTCCTTTTCACAATGGCAGGCAGTGACTAGTGGGGTACCGCAAGGCTCAGTGCTGGGACCCCAGCTATTTACAATATATATTAATGATCTGGATGAGGGAATTGAAGGCAATATCTCCAAGTTTGCGGATGACACTAAGCTGGGGGGCAGTGTTAGCTGTGAGGAGGATGCTAGGAGACTGCAAGGTGACTTGGATAGGCTGGGTGAGTGGGCAAATGTTTGGCAGATGCAGTATAATGTGGATAAATGTGAGGTTATCCATTTTGGTGGCAAAAACAGGAAAGTAGACTATTATCTAAATGGTGGCCGACTAGGAAAAGGGGAGATGCAGCGAGACCTGGGTGTCATGGTACACCAATCATTGAAAGTAGGCATGCAGGTGCAGCAGGCAGTGAAGAAAGCGAATGGTATGTTAGCTTTCATAGCAAAAGGATTTGAGTATAGGAGCAGGGAGGTTCTACTGCAGTTGTACAGGGTCTTGGTGAGACCACACCTGGAGTATTGCGTACAGTTTTGGTCTCCAAATCTGAGGAAGGACATTATTGCCATAGAGGGAGTGCAGAGAAGGTTCACCAGACTGATTTCTGGGATGTCAGGACTGTCTTATGAAGAAAGACTGGATAGACTTGGGTTATGCTCTCTAGAATTTAGGAGATTGAGAGGGGATCTTATAGAAACTTATAAAATTCTTAAGGGGTTGGACAGGCTAGATGCAGGAAGATTGCTCCCGATGTTGGGGAAGTCCAGGACAAGGGGTCACAGCTTAAGGATAAGGGGGAAATCCTTTAAAACCGAGATGAGAAGAACTTTTTTCACACAGAGAGTGGTGAATCTCTGGAACTCTCTGCCACAGAGGGTAGTCGAGGCCAGTTCATTGGCTATATTTAAGAGGGAGTTAGATGTGGCCCTTGTGGCTAAGGGGATCAGAGGGTATGGAGAGAAGGCAGGTATGGGATACTGAGTTGGATGATCAGCCATGATCATATTGAATGGCGGTGCAGGCTCGAAGGGCCGAATGGCCTACTCCTGCACCTAATTTCTATGTTTCTATGTCTATGCCAGCATGACGAAAAAACAAATTATTGACTTCAGGAAAGAGGTTGGATACACATCCCAGCCATCATCGATGCTGCTGACGCGAAGATATTCATGTTCCTATGGGTAAACATCACAAACAATTTGTCCTGGACCAACCACATTGATATACCAGCCAAGAAAGCACACCAACACCTTGACTTCCTCACAAGACTTTTGTGATGTACAAAATCTTCGCAAGCCATCTGCGTGACGCGCAAATGACGGCCAAGTGGGACAGGCCCTTAAGGAAGTTCAGCATGTCTCCCACGACTCGCACCAACTTCTACAGATGCGCCATAGAAAGCATCCTTTGGAGAAGTATCACAACTTCATTTGACAGCAGCTCTACCCAAGACCATCAGAAATTGCAGTAAGTTGTGGATGTAGCTTAGTCCATCAGCCAACATAATGAAGGACCATTACACCTCGGTTACTGCCTCTACCCCCATCTCTCATCGGACAGACATTCCAAAAGCACGTATTGCCAGATTCAGGAACAGCTTCTTCCCTGCTGCGATCAGATGACTGAATGATCCTCTCAGAAGATATGGGTGTGGTCCTGAACTCCCAACCTCAATGCGGCCATAGTACTTTTTTTATCTGCACTTCTTCTGTAGCTGTAACACTGGAGAGCTGTAATGGGCCTGTCCCACTTAGGCAATTTTTTCGACGACTGGCGGCAACTGTCATAGTCGTAGCAGGTCTCCGAAAAACCGGCGACTGGACCCTCCCTACGACAATGTCTACAACCTATCACCCAGTCGACGTCAAGCCACGGCAAGCTACCGACAACCGGCGACCCATTAGGAAGTCTACCTACGACCACACCTACAACAATCTACATCCACCCACGACAAGGGTCTTACCCTGTCGGCGACACCTGAAGACAACTTAAGACAATTCTGTCTCCGGTACCTGTCGCCGGTTGACGTAGGATGTCGCCAATGGAATTCACCGAAGTCAGCACCGGCGACAACCTACGTCACCTGGTGACAATCTACACCATCCTGGCGACAACCTACAACAGCACCTACGTCAGGAGAAGTCAAGCTACGCTCATTGTCGTCAAGCCAACTGTCGGCGAAAATTTTTGAACATTTCAAAATCCAGCGGCGACCAGAAAAACGCTACGACTCTTTGGGCGATTGAGGAGACTACTCACGACCATACAGGCGACACCCTGACGACCATGTGGTGACAGCCTTGCCACCTGTAGTCGCCTAAAAAATCGCCTAAGTGGGACAGGCCCTTAACACTTTACTCACCACTTTATTATTTATCTCTTTGCACTTACCTGTCGTACTCGTGTCTGACTTGATTGTACTCATGGATAGCATGCAAACAAAGTGTATCTTAGTGTACCTGAAGATAATAATAGACCATTACCAGAATGAATCAGCCATTCAGCCCTTTGAGGGTGTTCTGCAATTCATTATCATAATGGCTGATCGTCCAAAATCAGGAATCTACTGTTTCTGTTTCTCCATATGCCTTGATGTCTTTCTCCATTAATACTATATCTAACTCTCCGTCAATAGATTTAATTATTTGGCTTCTACTGCCTTTTCTGAGTGACTCAGAAGATGTAAAGTTCAATGATGAGAACGGGAGAAATTCTGAGATTGGCAGGGGAGAAGGGTTTGTGAATGGCAAAGGGTATCTTTTGATCAGATTGGTTAATATTTAGCCTTCTGACTCATTATTAAGCTCGGATATATTTACTGCAGTGTTCAACCATGTGCACCGGTAGATTTGAGTATTGAATTACATTTGGGAATTATCTTCCATTGCCTACACATATGATGTTTGATACCATGGATTTGGTTCTTAAATAAACATTCTTACATTCCACTCGACTGAAATATTCATGTTCCTAAATATATGTACTCACCATTTTTATCATAGCATTTCATTATTTTTAGTTACCTTTTGTCACAACGTTTCTGATGTCTCCCACATAATAGGTTATTCAGTCACTAGTGTTTAGAAAGTGAAGAGATTTGCAAAGCTTATTTCACATAGCTTCGAAGCAGGGGATGTGGAAAAGGCCAGGGGTACACGGGTACAAAAGCCCATGTTCAAATCCAGGCATGTGGTGAGTGGTTGATCTTAGATTCAGAGTCTAGGACTCTGGGCTCTGGAATTTCTTGCTTTTCTTTACTTTACTTACAGAGATAGCGTGGAAACAGGCCCTGCAGCCCACCGTGTCAGCGCCGACCAACGATCGCCCCGCACACTAGCCCAAACCTACACACTAGGGACAATTTACAATTTTACTAAAGTCAATTAACCTGTAAACCTGCAAGTCTTTGGAATGTGGGAGGAAACCAGAGCACCCGGACAAAACCCACCCACTCACGGGGAGAATGTACAAACTCCGTACAGACTGCACACGTAGTCAGGATCGAACCCGGGTCAGGCAGCGACTCTTCTGCTGCGCCACCGTGCCGCGTTGAACACCAGCTTGCAGCCAACACTAAAGAATAATCGCAGCGCACTTGATGTAGATAAGATCATGTTCTATTATATACCATTACTGAATATCTTGCTGCTTCTCATTTTCCAAACTATTTAAGGCTGACCATTTGGTCCACTGACATTAATTGACCTTGGGGATAATGTATGTACGAATCATTCTCAAGACCGGGAAAGCCTGGCAAAACCCCATTTATTGCGCGTCCCCAGTTAGCCAAAGAAAATAGGTCCCTATCCTGGCAGTTTGATACCAATAATCCAGAGAACAATTGTCGGTCAGCAACACTGATCTGAGAGTGAAGCTTCGCAACTCCAGTGACTCAGATTCAATCCTGACCCATGGTGCTGTCTATGTGGAGTTTGCATGCTGGCACTGTAAGCGTGTGGGATTCCTCCAGGTGTTCAGATTTCCTATCATTTCTCAAAGACATATGGGTTGATAGTTTAGGAAGGAACTGCAGTGGCTCGTTTACACCGAAGATAGACACAAAATGCTGGAGTAATTCAGCAGCTCAGGCAGCATCTCTGGAGAAAAGGAATGGGTGATGTCGAGACCCTTCTTCAGATTGCGAGTGTGAAGAATGGTCTCAACCTGAAACTTTACCTATTCCTTTTCTCCAGAGGTGCTGCCTGACATGCTGAGTCACTCATACATTTTGTGTCTGTCTTGTAGATAGATAGTTTAGCTTAGTTTAGTTGGTAGATAGTTTAATTGGCCATTGTAAGCTACCCCTGGTATTTTGGTAAGTCGCTTGTACAGGAGGGGCAAAACAGAGTCAGCACAGAAACAGGCCCTTTGGCTCAGCTTCCCCATGCTGACCAAGATGCCCCATCACCACAAGTTCCACATGCCTGTGTTTGGCACATATCCCTCTAAACCTTTCCTGTCCATGTACCAGTTCTGTCTTTTAAACGTTGTTCTAGGACCTGCCTCAACTACCTCCTCTGGCAGCTCGTTCCATATACCCACCAACCTCTGTGTGAAAAAGTAGTCCCTTATGTTCCTATTAAATCTTTCCCCTCTCACCTTCAACCTATGTCCTCCAGTTACGATTCTCCTACTCTGGGAAAAAGACTGCATTCACCGTATATATTCCGCTCATGAATTTTAAGCACCTCCATAATATCAGCCCTCATTCTCATGTGGTCCAAGAAATAAAGTCCAAGCCTGCCCAACCTCTTGCTGTAACCCAGGTCCTCCAGTTCCGACAACACCCAAGTCGAACAAGTAACCATTTAATATGTAAACGTGAAAAGAAGTGGTGGAGTGGACATCATCTGCATTCATGTGAAATTTGATGCCAAATTTCCCGGTTGAAAGAACACAAACAATCTCTGCCATGTTGCCAATTGGTAAACTAATTGCAAAAATAAAATTCAACAACTCATAAGTGGTTCTGAGATGATTCTCCTTCAGCAATCTAAACAAGGTGCTCCAAGCTGGGAAGGCAGATGAATAGTTCTGAGACAGTGTTCTGTGTTTCATCTGAATTCATCTCCCCAAGTAAAACTAGGAACTAACATAATTCTGGATCAAACACTTCCATTACAGTTTCTTTCTCAATGCAAAGGGTTGAAAAGCAACCCCTGCAGAGCAGCGTTGGCGTTTACGGTGCCAGCATGTAAAATATGCAGTCTCAAAGACAACAAAGTATGTTAACAAGTCTCACAATCCGGGGACACGCTTCTAACTTTTCAGCCTCGGCTAATGCTAGACTGATCTGAAAAAATCCAACATATCCCTGGAGTGCCAGAACTTGCATTTACATGGCTAATATCTGGACGTTTGGGACACCTGGTTCAATGATGAACAGCTGAAACTGCATAATAACTTAGTAAAGTGTGATTGCCCAATATGCAGTAGACAGAAGTACCAACATAACAGACTCCACCACAAGCTATCAACCAACAATTTAAAAACTCTTATTTGCGGCAAGATAGTGGCATTCACCAGCACGTTGACAACTTGATCTACAAGAGAGAGACATGTACTTCCTGTAGCTTATAAATATTGAAAGTCTCGTGTTTCTCATCCCGCTAAAGTAACGGCCGATTTCTCCTTCCTTAAATACTTTCTTAAAGCACAAGAGATCAGTGAAGCAATCTGTATATGCAAGGTATTTGGAATGCTTAAGACAACTTGAACAATAGCAGTAGATCTTTTATCAGGTATTCCACTGATGGCTACATCAAACTGATTCATTTAATACTGGTCCAGATATTTTATGAAAAACATCACAGAGATATTTTAAATGAGGCTTCACCCAGATGTTTGGCATTATCATTCACATGGTTCACACAGAATATGTCAAGGGCTTCAACTGTACGTCCGAGTCACAAAACATTTGACACAATCGAATGAAACGGTAATTCCTCAGGATGAAATGATAAATTGAATATAGTAATATGTTCATTATTAATAGTTTCTGCATTTATTCAATGGGCTAGGATCATCACTGGCAAGACCAGCATATATAGTCCTTCACTAATTGTTCCTGAATTGAGGTGGCAGTGATATATCTTCCATACTTTAAATAGCCCCCCCTCCCCTCGGTCATGACTGACCATGGGTGATGCATCCTAATTTGTAGGTGATGTGTGGTCGGATGCAAGCCTGGGCGATGTCATATGGAGGACAGGCTGTTGCCCACGCAGCACGTCCCCCCTCTCCACGTCGCTGATCGATCCAAAGAAACAGCAGGGCCGTTACAGTTTGGCACCAGCGCCGTCGCAGGAGCTGCCAGAGCGAGGTTGTAGACAACGACAAGCTGCCTTGAGGAGCTCTGACTCCGGATTTTCTTGAGGTTTACTCCAGGAGCCTTTTCCATGACTGGATATGGCCACAAGGCAGTGGAGGTTTTAAATCAGAGTTTTCCCTCTCCTAGATGGACTGCCTTCCCAGGCTGATGAGCCCCATCTGCCCGAGACTCATGGGGGCGGGAGGGGTCTACCTACTTTTGCAGGTCCATAGCACCTGCCCACTGTCCACACTGATGATCAGGATATCTCCTTCAACTTGGAATATACAAAGTGCTGGAGTAACTCAGCGAATCAGACAGCATCTCTGGAGGAAAAGGATCGGTGACGTTTTGGGTTCAGACCCTTCTTCAGATTGAAAGTATGGAATGGGGGGATGGGTGGGTGGTGGGGACAAGGAAAGAGTTGTCCCCGGCCCTGATTGATCCTGGTCTTTTTTAGCCTCCAGCTCTTCACCCCTCCCCCCCCCCACCCCCCTAAACCCCCCTAAACCCCTACTTTCAGTCCAAAGAAGGGTGCCGACCCAAACCATAACCCATTCTTTTTCTCCAGAGATGCTGCCTGACCAATTGAGGTACTCCAGCACTTTGTGTCTTTCTTTGGTATAAACCAGCATCTGCAGTTCCTTGTTTTTACTCAGTTAGCTCGGTCCAGGTAAGAACACCAGATTCCCTTTGCTGAAAGACATGAGTGAACCAGAGGAATGTGTGCAACAGCCTAGTGGTTTCATTGCTACCATTACTGAGATTAAATGTCCTTATTCCAAATGTATTTAAATCCCCCTGCCTCCTGAGGTTGTTGGCATGGTGGGATTGGAACTTCTTTCCATTAATCAATGGTTTGGGTTTCTGAATCCCATCCCAGAAATGTAACTACAATTCTACCATACACCAGAGATGGCAACATAGATGCTGGGGGCGTGGCAGTGCACCATGATAATGCAGCAGAAGCAAGCCTATCAGTTTATGCCTAAACAGACATTTCTGTTTTAAGGATGGTATCCACCAATGTACCGACAATCAGACGTCTAATCTGATGAGTCTCATAAATCAGTATTCCAAGGAAAAATTTTCATTTGCCTGGCACGTATATGAATCTGTATTAGATCAGAGAATGGTGTGAGTTGCAGTTCATTGCTTTGTCACCAGTATGGGCTGTGCAGGTTTTCTCACTGAGCAAACAACACACCACTTGCTTTAGAACAACATCCATTCATCACGGTACTGGGGTGGCATTTATTGCACTTGAACTTGAAACTGTCGAATGGCACTTGTGGAGAATTTCTGCTCTGAAGAAATTCAAGCTCCCTGGAAGATTGATGCATTTCAGTCAGTTAATATATTGAGAAAATGAATAGATATTACTGAGAACATAGGAATGGAAAAAAGAATGCAAGTTGATTTAGTCCAACATCCACCAATCTCATTTTGTTGATTTACTTTATTTTTCATCTTTATTCTACTCTGACCGCATCCTATTGAATCCCCAGTTCAGAAAAAAGCCTCGTTCTTCTTGAAATGCTTCAACCAAAGTCTTCTTTAGAACACCATCGAGTGGTGTTTATTCAATATTCAGTCAGTACAAACCCTCCCAGGGTTATGAACACCCACTTAATGACACGTGTGCATGCGAACAAGCTCCCACAACATTATTTTAGTTAGAATACAGCATGGAAATAGGCGCTTCGGCTCACCGAGACCATGCCAATGTTGATCACCCGTTCACACAAGTTTTGTTATCCCACTCTTTCTCATGTACTCCTAACACACTCGGAGGATTTTACAGAGGCAATATACCTGCAAACCTGCATGCCTTTGGGATTTGTGGGGAAAACCCGAGCACCCAGAGAAAACCCACGCGGTCACAGCGAGACCATGCAAACCTTCCACGCAGACAGTACAGAAGGTCAGAATGGAACCTGGGTCTTTGGCGCTGTGTGGCAGTAGTTCTACCAGATGCGCCACTGTGCTGCCCTTTAATTATTCAACTCCCAAAGTCTGGTGTCATACATTCTTTCCTTCTCACGGTCTAGTTTCCTCTCTCTCTGAACTGTTCTTTCAAATCAGTCTGACATGGTTTTGATACAATTCATTTCAATACTGTGGAGGTATTGTTACCATATCCAGCGCGTTTTGTGCATTTTTCAACCTATGGACAAAATTGATGTCTGAAAAACACGACCTGTTCATTACCCAGGGACGCCTGTACTCTGTAATTTGTACTTGGTCTGCAGTTTACTTCACATTCAATCAGACGTGTTCATTTTTCCTTGACAACACTGAACAGATCTGTATACATTTAAATCTACCATTAAATTGTGGGTATTTCGTGAAATGTCTAGTTGTCGTGTCGTATCCTGTGTTTCTGAAATCTGGTACTGCACTGCAAACAGTATTTCTGATAGAGGAGTACATAAATGTGACAACATTTAGAGGCGCAGATGTGAAGGGAGATTGGAGAGACCTGTAAAAATAATTGGGTAGATTCAATGGGAGATTTCAATTTCCTTAATATTTGATGGCTCTCCCAATGAGTAAAGGGCTTGGACATGATGGAATGTGTTAAATGTGTCAAAAAAAGCTTTGTAAATCCTATGAGAGAGGGTGCAACACTGGGGCACATCTTAGGGAATATGGTAAGGCAGGTGTCAATGAGAGAGCACTTTGGGACCAGTGACCAGAATTCTTTTGGTTACTAGACCAAGTGGGACCCGTTGGGTCCCGTCCCCTCAACGCGCGGATGCGGGGGGAGGGGGTGCCCTGCGGCGTCACACACACACACACTAACCAACCCCTCACACACACTAACCACCCCCCACACACACACTAACCACCCCCCACACACACACTAACCACCCCCCACACACACTAACCACCCCCACACACTAACCACCCCCATTGATATTATATTAATATTATTCATTCACTCCTTTTACACCATCCCCCGCCCTATCCACTCACGGAAAGCCCCCAAGTCGCAGGTGCGTTTAGAGAGGGACAGGAAGGGTTTAGAGAGAGAGGGACACAGAGGCACAGAGAGGGACAGAGAGGGGTACACAGAGGGCGACACAGAGAGCGACACAGGGAGGGACACGGAGAGGGACACAGAGAGCGACACAGGGAGGGACACGGAGAGGGACACAGAGCCATAGAGAGGGATACAGAGACACAGGGACGGACACAGATGCACAGAGAGGGACACTCAGAGTAGCACTCAGAGTAGCACACAGAGAGCGACACAAGGAGGCACAGAGAGGGACACAGAGATGGACACAGAGACACCGAGAGGGGGACAGAGGCACAGAGAGAAGGGAAGAGGGAGGAGGGGGAGAGTGGGGCGAGAGGGGGGGGCGAGAGGGGAGGAGAGAGAGGGGGGAGAGAGGGGGGGAGCGGAGGGGAGGGCGAGAGAGGGGAGGGGAGAGGCTGAGAGAGGGGAGAGGGGGGAGAGAGGTGGGGGAGAGGAGGAGGGAAGGGAGAGGAAGAGGAGGGGTGAGAGGAAGAGGAGGGGGGAGAGGAGGAGGAGGGGAGAGAGGGGAGAGGACAAGGAGGGGGGAAGAGGGGCCCGACTAGAGACAGACCTGACCTGAGAGCTCCAGCACAGGACCTGACTTGCTCGTTCTTCAAAGCCCGGGAGAAAGAGAGAGCCCGGGGAGAAGAGAGATCCCGGGGGAAGAGAGAGCCCGGGGGGAGAGAGAGCCTGGGGAGAATGCAACTGAGGAACCGAGAGAAAGCCCCGAGAGAAAGCGATGCCCGAGCGTCTTTTGAAGGGGGTGGAGGAGAGGTGGGGGGTGACATCACTCGCAGTGCGAGGAAGACAATCGCAGCGCAAGTAAGACAGCAGCAAGCAGAGGGGGGGGGGGGAGAGTAGGAGGAGGGGGGAGAGGAAGAGGAGGGGGGAGAGGGACCTGACCCGAGATGGACCCGACCGGAGACAGACGCAAGAATTCTAGTACAGGGCCCGACTTGCTCTGATCTTTGGTCTTCAGTAATAACGGGGGGAGGAGGGAGGGGTGGGGGGCTGACGTCACTCACAACGCAAGAAGATGCAGGCAGGCAGATTCATTGTGACGCCATCAGGGTATAAGCAGTTATTTTTTCCCAAGTTTTTTCAGATTTGTGAACATTTTGATTAATAACTCGAGAAATAATGCATGAATCTTTCAGATAAGGCGAGTTTTGATTTCACGGGATAAATTTCTACCGGAATATGTAAAATATTTACCGTTAGCGAGTAGTTTGTTCGACTAGATGTGATCGCACGCACGCACACGCACGCACGCACGCACACGCACGCACACACACACATCCAAGATCAGAGTTTTATAGTTATAAGGATAAAGTATTTATGGTGAGTCGGTTTGAAAGTAAAGGGATTAAAGTGAGGGGCTTTCAAAAGTGAGATAGCAAGAGTACAAGGACACCATGTTCCTGTTAGGGTGAAGGATAAGACTAGCAGGTTTAGGCAACCATAGTTGATAAACAATGTTAATGCTCTTGGTTTAGTTTGGTTTAGAAATATAGCATGGAAACAGGCCTTTCGAACCACCGCGGACAAATATATGGATAGGAAGCATTTAGAGGGATATCGGCCAAATGCGGGCAAATACAACCAGCCCAGAATGTTAACTTTGTTGGCTTGGGCAAGTTTGGCTAAAGGGCCTGGCTCCATGCTGCATAGATCTATGACTCTATAAATCTATAACATGGCTGACAAAACAATCACTTCACTGATGAGAACTGTCCATTGTGAGATAGTTTCAGCCACTGTTTTATGTCCCCAGCGCCTTGCCAAATAATAGCGAGATTTGCAATAATTTATACTTTATGAAGTCTTCCCAATCACAAACTTCCTTGATACCTGATTCGAATGCAATCAGGCTAGAGATGATAATGTATCAGAGGCTAAATTATGACTATTGATGATCTGTTATATTCACTACTTTACAGCCCTTTCAAATGAGAGAGACCAGAGAGTATTCTTCTCAAAATTTGGCTGACATAGAAATTCATATACATTTTAAGTTTGTTTTATGATGGCATGCAATCTGTGATCTGAACCAGCAGGTCCCCAACAGAACTGGTCTCGATGCAGACTGATGTTCAGAAAGGCTGTGTCATTGTTCCAATACTTCTCCAGATCGTTCTCACTGCAATGCAGCATCTCACAAGCTTCCTGCTGAAGTGAAGCTGATCTCAAGGGCAAATGAGAAACCGTTCAACCCATGCCACTTCCATTCCAGAAGTAAGGTCACTGCAACTTCATTCATTGAGCTGCAGCATGCCGACAATGCTTGTGTGGGTGCACGCATTTAAAAACCAAGCACCAAGTCATCGTCGACTTGTTCACTTTCGCAAGAGAATGGCCCTGACTCTTAATGTTTACCAACCTGCTGCTGCAGTATACAACTTCCCTTTGCCAATAAAGGTGCTGGTAAACCCAAACCTGTCCATATCATGGGAGCCACCTCTCAGCATAGACGGACATTGGTTTTGAAATTCACTATTGCCTTCAATGTGCCAGGACGGATTTGATTATCTGATGAAAGGAATGTTGGAAGAGCAATGTCTCAAACCACCATAAAGCGCTTGGTCTACTGGGCAGCAGTGACCTTATCTGATGATAGGTATCGAATGGCAATGCAGACACATCACTGTGGCATAGTGGAGCAGCTGGTAAATCTGCTGCCTCACAATGCCATAGACCCGGGTTTGATCCTGATCTTGGGCGCTGCCTGTCTGGATTTTGCCCATTCTCTCTGTGACTGGGTGGGTATCGTCTGGGTGCTCCAGATTAAGTATTTCATCCTAAGGATATGCGGGTTGGTAGGTTAATTGGCCTCAGTAAATTGCCCCTCGTGTGTAGCGAGTAGATGAAAAAGTAGGATAACATAGAACTAATGTGAACGGGTGATCGATGGTCAGTTTGGACTGAGTGGGCCGAAGGGCCTGATTCCATGACTTATCTTTCAATCAATCAGTTCAGTATCCACAAAATGCTTCATGTCCGCTGGTAGGATAAGTGAACCAAAATCAGTACACATCTCTCCGACATATGCAAATAGCATTGAGATCCTAATTACAGACAGGAAGCTGTGGATGTTTATGGATTCTCCTTGAAAAAGCGTAACACCTGCCAGAATTCTCAACCGCTCAAAATGGAGCACAAGTATTTGTGATGGCATTGAGAACCTCAAGTCCATGCATTCATAACACGCAGAGCACACCACTTCTCATGCTACCCAGCCACCAGCCACAATAGGCATCTCCTGCCCCTCTATAATAAAACTAGAGGATTCACATTGGTCTTTCCAACAACATAGCCAGATGGAAGCACACTATATACCCACAGAGTTGTGAATTTGTGGAATTCTCTGCCTCAGAAGGCATTGGAGGCTGATTCACTGGATGCATTCGCAATAGAGTTAGATAGAGCTCTTAGGGCCAGAGGAATCAAGGGATATGGGGAGAAGGCAGGAACGGGATACTGATTGTGGATGATCAGCCATGATCACATTGAATGGCGTTGCTGGCTCGAAGGGCCGACTGGCCTACTCCTACACCTATTTTCTATGTATCTATTCACGATCCGAAGGAAATATCCAAATAAAGCTTTTATTTACGGTGTTTATCTTCTGAAATGACTGGGAAATGTGGCCTTTCGTGAACTCAATCAGTCTCAGCTTTTATATTTTGCTGTATTCTTGCAAAGGAACAAATCCTGCCAGTACCTTCCTGGGATTGGCATCAAACTGATAGATCCATCCTCAAACTGATGTTGAAACACCTCACAACAGGTACTTTTTTAAAAAGCTAAAACTCACATAAGCCACTGTTTAGCCACTTTTTTATTGTTTATATCTTACTCAGTGCCAATTGCCTGTGTGACAAATGCCACAAAATTTTTAATCACCAAAATTCCTAATATTTTACCAGCATTATCAGTTTTTATAAATACATCTAAAGACTTAAATATATCACACAGAATATTAGTGATCAATTTATCATTTGACCTCTTGTAATTAACTAGCTACATTGTGCAGGAAGGAAATGCAGAAGTGGTTTAAAACGAAGATAGACACAAAAAGCTGGAATGTGTTACATAACTAGCTGCATTGTCTGGGTAATTCACAGGTCACAATAATGTTTTAAAAAAATGGCTTCAGATTTAATTTGTCCATTATGCTGTCCAAATCTTATTTCCTCATTCCATATCTTAACTCTCTCTCTTACTGTTAGACATTACCATAAGATTTGTTTGATTTATACTCATCTCACTCTTTTACATTGTGGAGGGAATTGGTAAAAAAGAATACAATGGATTTGAATGTAGGCCAAAATGAAATCCCATTTTCAAACTTGAAAGTGGAGAACAGATTTTTCTTGAGGGGAAAAAGTGATGCAGTTCATAAAATTATAGTCAGAGAAATTTATCACACAGTCGGTAGCCATTTGGTCCATCATGTCAATACCAGCCAAAAAGAAATACAAGGTTTATTCCACCTCCAGGCTCTTGGCCCACCACCCTGCACATTATGGCACTTCAATATTTCTATGCATTGGAGTGTACAGACAACCAGCATAAAGCTAAAGAGAACCACCTCTCTCTTCCTCTCTGTACAGTTATAATTTCCAGAATTTCATAACCTTATTTCAAGTTCAAGTGAGTTTATTGTCATGTGTCCCTAATAGGACAATGAAATTCTTGCTTTGCTTCAGCACACAGAACATAGTAGGCATTTACTACAAAACAGATCAGTGTGTCCATATACCATAATATAAATATATACACACATGAATATATCAATGCATGTAACATTTTAGTTTAGTTTGGAGATACAGTGCGGAAACAAGGCCTCCGGCCCACTGAGTCCGCGCGGGGCAGTTATTCCCGTATACTAACACTATCCTACACACATTAGGGACAATTTATAATTATACCAAGCCAATTAGCCGACAGCCCTGTATGTCTTTGGAGTGTGGGAGGAAACTGGAGCTCCTGGAGAAAACCCGCGCAAGTCACGGGGAGAACGTACAAACTCCGTACAGACTAGCGCCCGTAGTCAGGATTGAACCCAGGTCTTTGGCGCTGTAAGGCAGCAACTCTACCGCTGCACCACCGTGCCGCCCTGTCTCTCTTTCTTCCTTGCACACAGATGTGAAGCGATCATTCAGAACTTCACAACCTCTACTTGCTGCATTAATTACTACTCCATATAGAAGTGCAAGTGCTGTCCAAAGAGACATGGTTGTCGCTCAACAAAGATAATTAAAATGTCGTGGAGAGTTACAGAAAATAATCAAATGGCTAATGAAATATTGGGTTTTATATCTGGAGGACTGGAGTAAATTAAAGTAATGGCTTTGTCCTGATTAAAAAACCTAAGAATTTATGAGCACAACACCCTTAGAAAAAGAATAATTGGGAGTCCGGCACCAGACAAAACTAGAGACAGATATTTAAGAATTTAAAATAGGAAACATTTCCCCAGGCAGAGGACAATAGAAATTTGGAATCCTTTTAAGCAAAAATATAGTCATTGGCTTAGTAACTGGTATATTTTATTTAAAAGATCAGGTATTGATAATTAATTGACAGAAGCAATTTTGCGTAAAAGCTGGCTGTACAGACTGATCCATACATAGACAAATTATTGATTATCTCACAATGGAGAAACAGGCTCGGAGGGTTGAATGAACTTCTCCTTTTCTTATGATAACACCAGTTGAAGCAGAACCCCCATCTCTTCATTTCTAGTGCAGCAGCACTGGCCTATGTTTGTACTGTCTAACATAATCTTCGGATTTTTTACTTTTGTGCTAAGATTATCCTGAGATAAGGTGAATTATTTTTAACTCCCCTTGTTCCCGCAGTTGTCTCCAGGTCTAATCTATTCATGTAATAGTCCCTAGTAGTTCACTGATCCCTAAAGGCCAAATGGGAATCATTTCCAGCTTCAGTGTACACGCCTAGCATCTCATCAATTGACCGACTATTCACAGTGTGATCTATGTAGGAAAGGAAATGAGAATAGTTCAGGCAAAACCTCTTTGCTCTACAAGACTATTTCAGCTAAGCATGGCTGAGGAACCTCATGAGACCTTGCATTCATGGTCAACAGATTACAGAGCCACGAGAAACAAATCATTTCCACTGCAGTAGCAAATTGAAGAAGTAGGAAAACTTGACCTTTGACTATTCCCCTTTGATATTCTCTGAAATGGTTCCCTGTCCTGTCGAAAGCCATCTCAAGAAAAACTAGTATGAATTTTGTTTATCCGATTTATTGCATGAATAATTTGTTGATTACATCCTCTGGTGCACGACAGAGAGGAGGTCTCTCAGGTCTGCTGGAAGAATGCAAACTGTATAACCTCATACCATGTGCTGATTTGATTGTGAGTCCTGGCGAGGAATTCAATACCAATGCTTACAAGTGGCTCAACAAATCAAAAAAAAATGTTGATTCAGATCGCAGTCCAAAGACTGCATGATCCAGATTGACTCTCTAGTGCAGTACGTCAATGGACTGACATTGCATCATCAGAGGTGTCAAATTTCAGATGGCATGTTACACGTAAACTAACAGTTAGATATTGTAAGTCCCATGGTGCAACTTAAAGAGGAGCAGGGCATTTCTTCATAGAGTTATTAACCATTAATTATCTTTCAATCTAAGATTGTATCAGTCCAAGTCTTTCTTTCTATTCTTGCCTTTGAGGGAGTGGAGCGTAGGTTCACTAGGTTAATTCCTGGGATGGCGGGACTGACATATGATGAAAGAATGGATCGACTGGGCTTATATTCACTGGATGTGAGGGGATCGTATATAGAAACTTAAAATTATTGAGGGATTGAGCAGGCTAGATGCAGGAAGAATGTTCCCAATGTTGGGAGAGTCCAGAACCAGGGGTCACAGTTTAAGATTAAGGGGTAAGCATTTAGGACTGAGATGCGGAAAAACATTTTCAGCCAGAGAGCTGTGAATCTGTGGAATTCTCTGCCACAGAAGGCAACGGAGGCAAATTCACTGGATGTATTCAAGAGAGAGTTGGATGTGGCTCTTAGGGCTAACAGAATCAAGGGATATGGGGAGAAATCAGGAATACTGATCCGAGATGATAAGCCATGATCATATTGAATGTCGGTGCTGGCTCGAAGGGCCGAATTACCTAATCCTGCACCTATTTTCTACGTTTCTATGTTTCTATAGCTTGCAAGACTAATTTTATAAGTTGCCATTGTAGTGTAGATTCAAGGACTGAAATCACAAAGTACAAGTTTGACATTGTTCAAGGAAGAATTCCCAACATGCCGCCCCTGAGGCTTTGTCTTTTGTACCAGGAACATAGGCTTGTAAAATTGTAGTTTGTAGATTGCTTGTTAAAAATAATGTTGTTAAAAATAATGTAAAAAATCTTGCATTGGTATTAATTCAAAATGTGGACCAAGAAATGACTTTTTTAATTAACTATTTGTAACAATTCAGACTTCTTCACCGTTAAAGAGGAAATATCGTTTGAAGACGGTTAAATGAAAAGTATTGAAGGTCACAAGGGAAGCTACAACCATTTAAGGTCTATGACTGTTGTTCCAGTTTAGTCCCTTTGGTGTCCATTCCTATCCAACATGAACATTTATCATCCTAAACTGATAAACCTGATAACAAAATGAAACAGCTTACATTGCCAGTAGAAAATGAGAAAATAAATCGCCCTTCAATAATGAATTCTAGAAGGCATTTTGCAAAGGGACAGTCACATCAGAATGTAGATGATTCCCGCTTTTGCTCCTTAATATTTATCCCAATAAAAACTTATTTCATTCCAGTTAAGATTAGCCGTGGCTGAGGATTTAGCTCTCTGCAATTTGGCTTCAATTCCAGACTGAACCCACTCTTGATGAGAATACTGCAGTCAGCAGCTGCCGCAAAGCCAGTCTATGCCACCTCATCTGTCTGTGTCAGCCAGCAGAACAGCGTACTTGAGCAAACAGCAACTGTTCAATATTAAACCAATTACCAAAGTGTCGGTTGAATCTCCTCTAAATCCAATGACTTCCACAATTGTATGCAGCAAAACAATAGTCCGGAGATCTTTTTGACGTCCTTTTACTCCATCCGGGTTAATTTACTTACACTCTAAGTGATAGACTGCTTCAATTGTAATATATAAAAGAGGTAGCCGAACCTGGTCCCTAAATTGTACGTTGCAGTTTTTGGTAGCGTGTGAAAGTGCTAGCAAGTGAAATGATAGCTTTTGGTTTGTCCTTTAGGATGTGAATGGCATCCAGAGCATCAACAGAGCAATCTTAGTTCTTTGCCAAAAGTAAGTTAGACTCGATGACCAGCTAAAGCTGTCTGTGAGTCTCTTGTGGCCAACATTAATTCCACAGCTTTCATTTGTTAAAAAACCTTGATATCTGTATTTTTCCATGAACAATCTGCCATCACTTTGCATGCCATTCACAGATTTAATATACTTCATAATTTTCACCTGAATTATGTGTTGGCACATTTTAACAAATTACAATCTCCAATTACTCAATCCCGAAGCAAATCTTCAAACATAACCCACCTTCCAAACATAAATGCTTTGGAGAAGTTGCTTTTTGGTAACTTGCCTTTCTTTCTTACCCTTGCACTCTGTAGGGTTGGGGGGGGGGTCCTACAGTTCTCTATACAATGGAGACACAAGGATCTGCAGATGCTGTCATCTTGAGTAAAACATCAAAGTTCTGGATTAAATGAAACTCCTGAAAAAAGGCCCCAACCCAAAATGTTGCCTACCTATTCCCTCCACAGTTGCTGCGTGACTCTCTGAGTTCCACCAGCATTTTGTAAAGTTCTCTAATCAAGTCTGCGCTCAACTGCAGATATTCCAGATTTGGACCTGATTTTAATTTCCTTTAAAATATTCTGCGAATAGTTTCAGTAAAAGGTGCTATTGAACATTTTGCTGATTTATTACGTGATTTTTCAAAGAGCTCAGATGCTCCAATTTATCTTATTAAATTGCATTAATCTAATTCTAATTTCAAGCCTTCCTAGTTTTTTGCTTCCCCTGTGACAGCAGGGGTACCCTCTGGGTGTTCTGGTTTCCACCAGTATCCCAAAGATAAGCGAGTTGGTAGGTTAATTGCCTACTGTAGATTGCCTCTTGTGTCTAAAGGAGTGGCAAGATCGAGGAAGAATTGTTGGGAAAATAAAATGAGATTAGTGCGGCATTAATGTAAACACAGGCCTAATGGGCTGAAGGGCCTGTTTCTATAACTTCGATGACCGTGTCTTCCTGGTTTAACATTTATTTTGGTTTCTTTCTTCATCAGCAGAAGGTCAACACCAAACCTTTCAAATGTACCCATTTAAGGTAAAGGTAGTAATGTGGTGGCCTGGACACGATCAGACAAAGGTTAGACGCCAGGCAGGTTCAAAGGTTCTTTAATGATGGTTGTGAGCATCCACTCACAACGAGTTCCACCGAAAGGAAAAAACAAACTCCCAGAAAACCCCTGAGCAGAAACCGGAAGCCTGTGGGCAGTCCCTCGTCCCTGTCCCTCAAGTGCCGAGGGGGATGACCCAAGGAGTGGCCTAATATCCAGGGACCGCCACGGAAACATTTTTTGAAATATCTCTAAAGCCTCCACATCCACATTGTAATGAGGTGATCAAAACTGCACATAATACTCTAAATGTGGCCTGACTAAAGATTTATACAATTATGGGCTATGGGGAACTGACACAGAATGGGAGTGAGGCCAGTGTAGATGAGCCACGTCTTCTACATTCTATGATCATTTTGTATAACAGGGCTGGCTTCAGGTACCAGGTGGCCATATACCTGCTCTTTCTTTCTTGTGTCCTTAAGTTCCTTAATGGCTAGAGATGCTGCGTGACAAGTACGTTGAGTGACAACCAATGTGTGAAGCTATACAGTGCAGCCAACCTAGGTGGCTTCTAATGAGAGCTCTGGTACAATATACCTTCCTGATAATCCAACAGCACAGGAACCACATTGAGAAACACTGCGGTTAGTGGAATGAGTTGGTGCACAGTGAATTCAATAGGCACAGAAATTGCAGGTGCTGTGGAATTATGTCATCCATCTTGAATGACATCAAGCTAAAGGGCCTGTCCCACGAGCATGCGACCTGCATGCGGCAAGCGCGACCTAAAGGGCCTGTCCCACGACCATGCGACTGCATGTGGCAAGCGCGACCAAAGCAAAAGCAGTCGAGTGAGTGACATGAAGTTCGAGCGAAGTCCGCGGGAGGTTCGCGTGTGACGTACGGCGTCGAGGCGGTGCGTACGGCGTCGAAGCGGCTGCGGACCCGCAGGCCATTGCCGCGCGGAATTTTTCAACATGGTCAGTTTTTCGGAGCCCCGCGCGATGTCGGGACCAGCTCCGCACAACTCCATACAGCTCCGGCGATCGAAGTGGGACCGGTCCCGCGAGGCCGTACGGCTCAAGCGACCATGTTAGGTCGCGCTTACCGCATGGAGTCGCATGCTCGTGGGACAGGCCCTTTAGGTCGCGCTTGCCGCATGGAGTCGCATGCTCGTGGGACAGGCCTAGACTCAAGCTGGTCACTTTGGAAGCCTCGAGGTTTATAGAGTGAGCACGTGAGCTGCTCAGTTTGGAAATGGAACGTGAAAATTAGTGCTCATGGTCAAATTATACCTGCATAAAACAATAAGACATGGGACCATAAAAGGGACATTCTCGCTGAAATGGCTCCTGAAACACACGGTACAAATCTGTTAATGCCATGGAAATCAAAAGAAGTTTGTTTCAAGAAGTTACAAAACCTTCAGAAATTACGGACAGCCTCAAATCTGGAACTAGAAATCAGAACTCAGCCAAGACAGTCAGTGAGTTTATTGTCTGATGTGTCAACAGTGCATCTGTGGCACCTTCTGAGACTCTATGCTGCGTGACAAGTTTGATGGTGGTTTAATCAATGAGCGAATGTGATCGAAGTTACTAAACACACAGGACTGCACATTTGACCTTGCTTGCAAAAATGTAACATAGATGGCATGAGGTGTGTTCAAGCATTTCACCAATGTAAATGCAATAGCAGTTTTTATCCATTGAGTCGAGGCAAACGTTAGAAATTCTAAGCAGAATCCTGCAGATGGGACTAGTGCAAGAACTGCTGCAGATGTATCAGAAGCTATCCATCACACGTGTAGCAAAGAAGGTACAGGAACTTTTAAGAACTTTAGGGCGGCCACGGTGGCGTAGCAGTAGAGTTGCTGCCTTACAGCGTCTGCAGAGTTCGTGACCTGGGTTCGACCCCGACTACGGGTGCTGTCTGTATGGAATTTGTACTGTCCCCCGTGACCACGTTGGTTTTCTCCAAGATCTTCGGTTTCCTACAGACGTGACGTGAAGTCAGCATGAGTGCTGAATAGTTGAGTCCAGCTTCTATTTGTTTATTTTATTTTTAGTTTTGAGATACAACGCAGAAACAGGCCCTTCGGCCCACAGAGTCCGCATTGACCAGCGATCCCCGCACATTAACACGATCCTACACGCACTAGGGACAATTTACACTTAGACCAAGCCAATTAACCTACAGCCTGTATGTCTTTGATATGATACGATAAAACTTTCTTCATCCCCAGAGGGAAATTGATTGGCACGGGATATTGTCAATTTACAGATAATTTATACTCTTTGAACTAATTATTCATTGCCAACCTCCTTGCAATCAGAAGAGGCATACTGCTGTTAGAGGGTCAGATGTAGACACTGGGAAGCAATGAGAAGTAGCTGGACACACAAAGCTGGAAGATGACGGACAAGGGAACAAATAAACGTTTGCATGAGATTTCTTTTGAAGATGATTGGCGTGTTTAATTACATAGAAACATAGAAAATAGGTGCAGGAGGAGGCCATTCGGCCCTTCGAACCAGCACCGCCATTCATTGTGATCATGGCTGATCGTCCCAAATCAATAACTCGTGCCTGCCTTCTCCCCATATCCCTTGATTCTATGTTTCTATGATTCCACTAACCCATAGAGCTCTATCTAACTCTTATTATTTGGTTTTGGCTTCTAAATTTTGAACAAAGTGGATACTGAGGTGATCAGGAAGACAAGGATGGCAACATAAGAATAGGCATTCATGTTTCTCTTTAGTTTAATTTTGAGAATGGAATCAGACCTTTCAGTCCACCAAGACCATGCCAACCGTTGATCACCTGTTCATACTATTTCTATGTTGTCCCACTTTCACTTCCACTCCCAACACATGAGGGGTCATTCTACAGAAGCCATCGATCGCTCATTCGCATCAGTTCTATGTTATGCCACTTCCGCATCCACTCCCTCTAAAATGGGGGCAATTATAGATCCCAAGTGACCAACAAATCTCGGAGGAAACCCATGCAGGGAGAACATGCAAACCTCACACAGACAGCGCCCAGATCAGGATCAAACCCAAGTCTCCAGTGCTGTGAGGCATCAGCTCTACCAGCTGGGCCACAGTGTCATCCTGGTTTATTATTGTCATGTGTAGCGAGAAACGTTTTATTGGATTATGGGTGGTAGTGGAGGGTGCTGGAGGATCAACATTTGTTGCTCTTTTCTCATTTACATTAAGTGTGGTGCAGAGGTGCCTTCAGGACCCACCACATCATTTGTGGAGAGGTAATTCCAACACTGTTGTTAATGGGAGATAGACACAAATTCGCAACTGTTATAATGGGGACTGTTCCAACATGTTGCGTGACTGAGCACACAGAAAACTGACCATATAGAAAATAGACACAAAATGATGACGTAACTCAGAGGGTCAGGCAGCATCTCTGGAGAAAAATAATAGGTGACGCTTCGGGTCGAGACCCTTTATCAGACATTATAGGCATCCTTTTCCTTTCCCTTTCAGCAAATACTCACCTCCCGCCCTGATTCCCATATTTCTTTTAGTCCCTTCTCTCCCCCTCCCTCTATCCCTTCCATTCATATCCTTCCCTCCAACTTTGCATTTCACTCCTACTCTTCTTTCCTTACCCCCTGACACCCTTTTGTCTCCTTTTCACCGCAAGCGTTTGTCTCTTACTCCACTCATCTGATAATCAATTTCTTCCTCCCATCACTTGGCTGACCCTACCCCACCTCTATTTCTCTTTTCCTGCTCCCCCCCCCCCCCCCAATTCCATCAGTTTGAAGAAGGGACCAGAGGCGCAGCATTGTCTGTTCATTCCCTGCTTCATCCGCTGAGTTTTATAGCACTTTATTTTTACACCGTAGCTATTGGGTTTAGGTTAGGCTGCAGTGAAAATGTTGAAAATCTAAGATGTTTTGTGTTGGCTGGCTGTAGTAGACATAGCCCAATCCATCACTGACCTCCCCACCATCGAAGGGGTCTAAAGAAAGCATTGCCTCAGGAAAATTCACACTATCTCTCATCTCGCTGCTACCATTGGGAAGACGGTAGAGGAGCTTGGGAACCATTGCCTCCAGATTCATGAACATCTTGTTCCCATCAATCATTCGGGCTCTTGAACCACACTGCACAATCCTACCCACAACCCCACTTCAGATTTGAATTACTTTGGATTTTGTATAAGGTTTGCATGAGGCACTTTGACTTTCACTAATATGGTCTGGTTACCTAGTATCTAGTATAACTGATACTTTGTTGATGTTGTGTGATGTTGTGTTAATGTGCCTGAAGCAAGTAAGAAGAGGGGAGAGAAGGGGGGAGAAGGGGAAAGAAGGGGAGGGAAGGGAGGGGGGAGAAGGAGTGGAGACACTTTTAAGAAGCCAGACAACTTTTATAAGCCAGAGATACACAGCTGTGAAGTTTAGCGGGCATTTAACATTACCGGTCGGTTTTGCTTGGTTCTGAAAATTCGTGCTTACGTTTTTTTTCCCCCAATGAGCCAATCAAAATGGCCAGTCAGCAAAGGAGATTACCTACGGCTACCTCGACTACCTACCACAACATGGCGACCCCATTATCACTGGACTATGTTCAAAAGTATCGATTTTCTCCATGCCGACCAATTTTTACTCGCAGAAAATATTTCAGCTTGTTGAAAAATTTTCTTCGACTAAACTGAGGCGGAAACTCCTCTCGACCATGAAGGAGACGTACCAGTGATCACCTTGTGGCGAGCGCAAACTCTCCTAAACTCGCAAATAAGGTCACCATAGTGGAACAGGCCCTTTGCTACTTTCTCCTTCTTCTGCTGGTGTGCAGCAGGCAAGGTCTGTATTTTCATGGTGGTGAGACAGTGCCGATGAGGACCAACCTCCCTGCGGAATACTGAAGAAGACACATCCTACTCAGTCAAGGTCTTAGAGTGCTGAAAGGAAGCATCTCTATGTTCTAAGGAAGCAACTCTATATTCTATGTTCTAACTGCTGGAGGCTTGGGTCGTGGGGAAAGAGCTGGAGGGTTGTAATGTCATCTGCGACCTCAGGTGAATGGATACAAATCTCAGCATTTTTATAGCAGCCGGCACATCCCTTTAGTGCTGAGAGTGTGCTGCATTCTCAGAATTTTCAGTTAAGTTTTCATGATGATGTTTTCAAGAGAAAGTTAGATTTAGCTCTTAGGGTTAACGGAATCAAGGGATATGGGGAAAAGGCAGGAACGAGGTACTGATTTTGGATGATCAGCCATGATCATATTGAATGGCGGCGTTGGCTCAAAGGGCCGAATGGCCTACTCCTATTTTCTATGTTTCTAAAGGCAAGGAGCATTTTGATAGAATCAGGTGCACTGACTTAATACACAGTACAATGTGCTGGAGAGATTTAATCAGGGTAAGTTGTACATTCTTTGTTGAGGGCTGAATAAATCTTTCTAATTTCACACATCAAAACTAATTTGACTCTCCTAACACTGTGTGGGTGGCACGGTGGCACAGTGATAGAGCTACTGCCGTATAGCGCCAGAGACCCGGGTTCGATCATCACTACGGGTGCTTGTATGTATGGAGTTCGTACAATCTCCCCGTGACATGCGTGGGTCTTCTCCGAGATCTTCAGTTTCCTCCCACACCCCAAAGACATACATGTAAATTGTCCCTAGTGTGTGTAGGATAGTGTTAATGTGCGGGGATCCTTGGTGGGCACGGACTCGGTGGGCTGAAGGGCCCGTTTCCACACTCCATCTCTAAACTAAACAAATGGACAATGATACAATCTGGTTTATTTCCTCATCCTTCACGGGCCATCAAACTAATCCTTGTCCAAGTAAATCCCCACCCACTCAATATACCAAAGGTCTCACTGCTTTGCACCATTCCTCTATCTGTTGGTGTACAGGAGGGTGAGCTACCTTAGCTCTTCTCATCGCACTCTGTCTCCCAGAAAGAAGCCAGTTTCAGATCTTGAGGGTGAAATCCACGATGCAAGAGTATGAAAAGAAGGCGGGGAAGGCTAGGGCTGGTGGGGTAATGATAAATTTCAAGTCTATCAAGCAGGGGATAGGCAACGCACCTAAGAGCTGATGTTGCATACATAACATATCTCAAAATCCTCCAGGTAGATCATTGTCCTGTGCAAAAGGGTTCTTATTCTAAATGAACATGGTGCCACAAATGTCATTAATCACCAAGAGATATGGTGGAGAACTCCTAAAACATGCGTGACTTGTTTAATCCACTCTCTTCAACTACATTGCGCCTATGCTCCCACTGCATGGATATACATCACTAATTTACATCTGCTATACTGCTTTTCCTTTCTGAAATGGTGATTTTACACCACGTCTGAATTCTCATGTTATTATCTTGACAATGATTCTGCATTGCATTTTGCTTTGAAGTTCTACATTTGCTTGTGAAAGCTGACCGAGATAAGATGACGGCCCATCTTTACATTCTCCACACAGACATAATCAGTTTTGCTGACTTGGGACCAAGAATTGTCAACAAAGGTTAATGGTCTGTGACCAAAGGAATTGGTGAAACATTTTCCCTCCAAAGATAATCCCTAAAGCCTCTTACTCAATTTGAGCATGGTTTACTCACAGTCGGCAAGTATACGCATGTAAACGTGAAGGTTTTTTCTTCGTTATTGTTCATTGCAGGACTGATTAATGCTCCCCCTCCATAATTTGAAGCAGGCAAGTTTAACATACGTAGTGTATTATGGTGAACTAGCAAAGACTCACTTCCCAGACTCTTCCAGCCTACGTTTGTAATTTGTGCCTTTTGTGATCTTTTGACTGAATTCCATTTTTTATTCCTGTTTCAATACCCACTGCACATCTGACAAAGATATGGCATGGTATATGTGTCGGAAGGAACTGCAGATGCTGATTTGCACCGAAGATAGACACAAAATGCTGGAGCAACTCTGCGGGACACGCAGCATCTCTGGAGAGAAGGAATGGATGAAGTTTCAGGACGAGACCCTTCTTCAGACTGAAGAAGAAGGGTCTTGACCCGAAATGGCACCCATTCCTTCTATCCAGAGATGCTGCCTGTCCCGCTGAGTTACTCAGGCATTTTGTGTCTAGCATGGTGTAAGCACAGCCTAAGAATGGTCTAAGCTTTACAGTCATCACATTGCTCCAATGTTATCTCTGTCTGGTTGCATCCTGTTTGTTGTAGCTTGAAACATATTCTTGTGAAAGATAGCTTGCAAACTAGAGCCCCAGTGTGGAAACGGAGCACAGAAACCAGGGCTAAAGTTATTTATCCCTGATGGAAGTTTAGTATTTTTAGCCCTTACTATTCCAGAACCTTATTCACATTCTATTGGCATTATGTATATTTAGTTGGGTAAATTCTTTGGCTCCTACTAATGCTGCATATGAATTGAGTGAAGTTGAAATGGACTTTGCTCACGAGCAATGTCACAAATATAGTTGAATAGTTCATTTTTCTACGACAATTGCTGTTGCTAGTCACAAAGGTTACTTCACTAGAACGCCAGTTTGTTGCATACTCCACCTGATCTTCAACACGTATGGCAGTTAAATCACAGCAGATTGGTTTGTACCTGACTTTAAAATGGATATAAACATTTTATATCCTTGCAATGCCCATGCAGTTGTCTTGAAACATTTCTGCAACTCAGTTCCGTTCTTTTTGTCACGTGTACCGAGGTACAGTGAAAAGCTTTTACTGCGTGCTAACCAGTCAGCAGAAAGACAATACATGATTACAATCGAGCCATACAGTGTATTTACAGAGTTGGGCCAACGGCCATCCACACTTCAGTTGAAGTTGCGATCACTGTCGTACACAGCCTTGTAAGGAATGATGATAAAGCACACACACACCAAAATCCTGTACTTCCAGCGGCGGAAGTCCGCAGGAACTGGAGGACAGAGATGTGTGGTGCGTCCGTCACCAAAACAGCACCACTGCGTCGCTAATGTTTTCACCGATGATGAATGAATAAATTATAGTACATTTACAGTACAGTACAAGGGAATAACATTTGGTGATAACTCCCTCAATAACTATCCCAATAGTGTTTCAGTGTGATCTTAAACCATCCATATGGAACACTGTCATTCCAGTCTAGCATCAATCTTTACCCATCAATGTTGGTCGATTAGTGAAATCAGCTATATCCATTGGTTCACTTTGCTTACATTTGTGATGCATCAAATATTTCCTCTGCCCTAAAGCCAAAGTAATTTGTCTGAATAACATGTTCAAGCTCACTGTGCACTTCATTAATGGTATTGGCTGAACTTATTTAACTTACCTGTTCATGATTGGGTCATGTATCAACTAGATAACCATTCTATTTGTCTTGAAGTTATCCTGCCTTCCAACTTAGTTGCTGGTGCTTTCTTAGCCTGATCCTTTATTGTTCACATTGGCATCAATGCTGTGAGGAGTTGCTGTAGCTTTTTGATGTAGAAAACACATTGCCGGAGATGCTTTGATTAAATGTTCTGAGTCTATTTGTTAAGGGTATGTACCCTGTAGTATTAAAAAGGATGTTATCAAAGGATAGGCATTGCAGAGCAGTGGAGATAGGATGGATAGTGCGTATAAATACATTGCTCGTATATAGACCAAGAGGAAGGTATATGGTCAAAATGTCCTTCTTCTGTGCTGTAACCATTCTGTAATATACTGTAGATCACATATTTACATACCCCCACACCTGTATTACCTGAAAGCAGAGGTAGAGCCACACCTCACATAACATACTACCTTAAGTGGGTGGATTTACCAACTTACTCAGCCAGCCTCGAGCCAAGCAGTCCAGTGAAGCAAATTCATGATTCAACCCCACAGTTTCGGGAAAGCTTTGTGTGCACTTTGCAAACTTTACCTTTACCAATGGCACACGGGATCCCTGAATCAGATTTGTGAGACACGATCTCCCATGTACAAAAGTGTGCTGACTATTCGTAATCAACCCTTGTCCATCTAAATGTATCCTTCAGAATACTTTCCAGTAACTTTCCGACCACGGATGTTAGACTCCTACTTTAATCTCATTTTATCGTTCCAACATTTCCATCAATTCAATGATTTGACCAAAAAAAGTCAAACACCCCAATATTGTAAGGAGAACCGCTGACTTGCAGGGGTTCCCTTTGCCTCCCTACAGCTTTTCTGCTTTGATCAAGTTTTTATCTTGCCCAATGTTGCTGTCTTATTGGCAGTGTCCTAAATTTTCCAATAGATAGGGTCCGTCTCACCATCCTTCTAACTTCTTCCCGGCCTTCAGTAGTCCCAGCCCTCGAGCTCTATTACCAGTGGTGACACAAAATCTGACTTGGAAGCTGAAAATTAAGTGAATTCTAAAGCAGGATTTAGGGCAATGAAAATAAATTCTGCCAGCTGCCAGTTCGATTTGTTTAAACAGTGATCCCTATTTCTGATGGTATATCTCACATGAACCTTGAGATCTGTAACTGAACTAATCTCTGACCCATGCCATTGCTTTGATATTCCACATAGTACACATTTCAATAGGAAATAGATTATTTATCCAGTCAAATAAGGTTTATTTATCCCACAGCAAATGCCAGCTTACAGAATTGTTTTAATACACATTATACTGTATGTCTGAGGAAGGTGGTGCTTTGTAACTTTTCTATTCTCGGTTGGTGCCATACGTTCTCTAACCCATCACCATGGAAGTGTAGACTGGCCTGCACCACTGCCCTTACGATTACAAATACCTGGTCTCCTCTAGATCTTTGATCTTGAACATTTTAGTGAAATGTATCTTTGTCGTGGACATAATGTGTAGGAAGGAACTGCAAATGCTAGTTTAAAATCAAAATGCTGGAGTAGCTCAGCGGGACAGGCAGCATCTCTGGAGAGAAGGAATGGGTGATGTTTTGGGTCGAGACCCTTTTGTTTAGGACATCATGAGTGCCCTTGTTATTGACAGGCATTGAACAAGCCTGGATTTTCTACTGTTGAGCAGCCTGGTACTCAGCCTATGTTCATGGCGGTCTTGTGTGCCTCTGGCCAATTTTTTCACTGATATCTAATCCACTGACTTGGGTCCCCTGGAGCTTTGCTCTCAACCTCTCTCTTCCTTATCTACAGCAATGACTTATTCTATTCATCCCATAACTCCATTCACTGTCTGCTGATGGTTCAATTCTCCATGCATACAAACCCATCAATTTCCAATTGCAGAGTTCACAGCCTGCAGTCCGCTTACAATGCATGAACTCAATCATTGTATTCCTCTATGCCCTTCACTGGAATAATGAAAATTCCTCACCAGCTAATGTCTCTTATTTTGAATGGTTCCATTATTCATTCTTGACTTCACTGCACCCTCTTGCCCCCAAGTCGATCTCTTGCATCTCCTTCATCATTGCAGTTGCCTCAGAGAGATATAATTTCAATCTTCTTGTCATACACTTGGACTTCCAATCATATGCTCGTAATCCTGTACAAATCCTGTTCACCCATCACAAGCGCAGTATACCCATGTAATAAAAAGAACCTCTCTTTTTTCATAAGTAATCATTCTCTTATCCTATCCTCTGCTGTAGCTTTATACTGCCTTCCATTTTTTTAACCAATATTGCCAGTGTTAGGAATTCTAAAAGATGTTTTGAACTTTCTAAACTGCCCAGCACACAGTTTCTCATCACAATCAACCACAACAGCTGTATTTCCATTGATATTATCTATGATATAGCTAAACATTACAAGCTGCCTTAGAGCAGTGGTTCTCAAATGGGGGTACGCATACCCCTGGGGGTACGTGAAGGCACTCTAGGGGGTACGTGAGATTTTAAAATATAAAATATATTTTTGCGCTGGTTAGGGGGTACTTGGCTGAAAAAATATTTCACAGGGGGTACATCACTGAAAAAAGGTTGAGAACCACTGCCTTAGAGAATCATTATTAAACTGAAAGCTGCGGCGTCAATTGGGTAGATGACTACTTAGTCAATGCAAAGTGCTAGTAGTACTTTAAAGACAGGGCAGCACAGTGGCGCAACGGTAGAGTTGCTGCCTTACAGCGCCAGATATTCCAGGGTCGATCCTGACCAGGAGTGCTGTCTATACAAAGTTTTTACGTGACCTGCGTGGGTTTGCTCCGGGTGCTCCGGTTTCCTCCCACACTCCAAAGACGTACAGGTTTGTAGGTTAATTGGCTTGGTAAATTTGTAAATCGTCCCTAGTGTGTGTAGGATAGTGTTAGTGTGCGAGGATTATGGTCGGTGTGGGCCGAAGGGCCTATTTCCGTGCTGTATCTCTAAGCTAAAAAACTAAACAGAACTAAACTAAGGGACCATCTGACCATGGTTAGGCCGGAGCAGTGGGTGGTGGATATTGCCTGGCCTGGCTGATCCCTGCAACTGTGACCCAGCAGCACCACCAGGACAACCAGCCTTAAAGGCCAAATTAAGAGTCTACATTTTTAGCAACTTTGAACTTGAAGGATACAAGATGCTGCCAGAAACGCGGCAACTTGTGTAATGCCTCAATGTTATCCCATACTCTTGTACCCAAATACTTAAGTATGATCCTGCCTATGTACAGTAAGAATTTTACTGAACTGGATGCAAAAACGGAATTTCACTGCACTTTGGTACGTATGGCACTAAAGTACCACTGGATCATTGGATCTGTGTGACAGACCCCTTCCATGTACGATCACACACGTTTCTGAAATATAAAGCAAGGGAGATTGGAGAAAAGAACTGAGGAATAGTCAGTTCCAGAGATAACAACGGTCGTGATAGTTTCAGCAACACTGAGCTGATGTGGGGGCAGATTTGGGTGAGAAATAGGCGATCTGTACGATAGTGATGTCACGGCCAGAAGCACTTCTCCGGTTGTGTGATTTCAGAGTTGAAATCAACATGGTTCAAGTCCGAGGAAGTGATAGTGTCTGTGAGATAGAGGTTGTGGTCTGGACAAAAGGCAATAATTTTCATCTCATACAGCACTTTGACAATTTGGAAACTGAAAGAGAAATATAAGGTACAAAATCCAGCAACTGCAAAGGCCTTTCCCAAGAACCCTTGTTATGAGCTTCCGTATGGGCGGCACGGTGGCACAGCACAGGAACATAGAAACATAGAAAATAGGTGCAGGAGTAGGCCATTCGGCCCTTCGAGCCTGCACCACCATTCAATATGATCATGGCTGATCATCCAACTCAGTATCCTGTACCTGCCTTCTCTCCATACCCCCTGATCCCTTTAGCCACAAGGGCCACATCTAACTCCCTCTTAAATATAGCCAATGAACTGGCCTCAACTACCTTCTGTGGCAGAGAATTCCAGAGATTCGCCACTCTCTGTGTGAAAAATGGTTTCCTCATCTCGGTCCTAAAAGATTTCCCCCTTATCCTTAAACTGTGACCCCTTGTTCTGTACTTCCCCAACATCAGGAACAATCTTCCTGCATGTAGCCTGTCCAACCCCTTAAGAATTTTGTAAGTTTCTATAAGATTCCCCCTCAATCTTCTAAATTCTAGCGAGTACAAGCCGAGACTATCCAGTCTTTCTTCATATGAAAGTCCTGACATCCCAGGAATCAGTCTGGAATCAGCGGTAGAGTTGCTGCTTTACAGTGCTAGAGATCCAGGTTCTGACTACGGGTGCTGCCTGGACGGAGTTTGTAAGTTCTCCCCGTGACCTGCGTGGGTTTTCTCTGGTATGTCCGGTTTCCTCCCACACTCCAAAGACGTACAGATTTGTAGGTCAATCGGCTTGGTATAATTGCAAATGATCCCTAGTGTGTGTAGGATAGTGCTAGGGGATCGCTGGTCGGTGCATGCTCGTTGGCCCAAAGGGCATGTTTCTGTGTTGTATCTCTAAACTATAACTAAACTAGCTTTTCATTTCCAAAATTTGATCCCACCCATTCAACACTCGCTGATGGTTCTACTCTTTCAACTTTGCACGTTTGAAGTTAACCTTCTCAGTAGCAATAAAGCAGTCCAGGTGCCACAGTCTCTGAATAACACAACCAAGTGGTTCCCAAGTGTCAACTGCTTTCTGCCTGCAGTTTGCACATTATACTTGACAGATGGCATTCTGTTTTAAGGCTGGGATTAATTTTATGATCTGTTGGGGAAATTTTACTGCCCGAGCAAACGATAACCTTCATTGTTGGGAAAAAAAACATTCTATCTTCAGGCAGAGATTGCCATTTAAAAGCCTTTAACGTGCCAAATTTCAGAAGTCACCTATAAACTAGACAGAAAGTCACATAAAGCAGATAATAAAATGTGGATTAAAAGCAGGTGAAAAAAGCAAGTGGCAGACCAATGTGGCAGACCACCCCCTGTTCAGCACTGATTTGACAGTTGTGTTACATTAGCTTCAGAAATCTGAACATGTTCACCTTAAATATCTGTTCAAACAGTAGGGAGCAGCATCAGTCTCTGAATCTGCTAGCCCCTAGATCAAACCTTCAGCCCAAAGTTTTACAAAATTACATTAAATTTAGCTTTGTATCGAGCGTGGAAACAGGCCATTCGGCCCACTGAGCCCGCACTGACCCGCGATCCCCTTACACTAACACTATCCTACACACTAGGGACAATTTACCGAAACCAGTTAACCTACAAACCTGTACGGCTTTGGAGTGTGGGAGGAAACCTGAGCACCTGGAGAAAACCCACGCAGGCCATGGGGAGAACGTTAAAAACTCCATACAGACGATGTCAGTGGTCAGGATCGAACCTGGGTCACTGGCGCTGTAAGGCAGCAGCCCCACCACTGCGCCATGGTGCTACACCACGGTTTAGAATGTACAAGACAGAAACAGACCATTTTGCAAAGCTATCTGTGCTAGTGTATATGCTGTGTTGGATCTAGTGCATCCCAAGGGCTGCAAAAGCTGTTCTGAACCAGTTCTCCTTTCTAGGGATGTAAATGATTAAGCAGCATCATCATGACACCCATGCAATAGAAGATTCATTAATGCATGTCAGGCAGATACTGAGCTACTGTATGTGACCACTCTGCATCTCCCAGTTAATTAAACCAACGGAGCAGCGGTAGCTCTACTTGGAGATGGCTGGATGGCTATAGATCAGGTAATTTCCTGTTATCCCATAGTGTTTAGAAAAGTAACAGCCTTGCCTGACCATGATAGACTGATGCAGCATTGTATTGAGATCTCAGCAATAATACATTACCTGTGGTTTATGTTACGGAAACAGTTGCAAACCAGATAGACATAGACATTCACATTTGAGGCTTTGCATGTTCCATGATAGAACAAAATATAAAATGGTTCCATTGACAGGCAAAGAACTTCAGAGCAGCAATGCTACTTTAGGTCTGAGATGAAAGTCTAAAATACTGGCCAAAATGCTTTACCCTTCCATTGCGCAATTATTTCCACATCAGCATCATATGGGATGACTAGACTAAGTGGGACCCGTTGGGTCCCAGCATCACAGGGGAGGGCTGGTCACCAACGCACTATTCCACTTCTCCACCAATTCCAATATTGCTCGCCAGTGGGGGGGGTGGGGGGGGGGGGGCTGTCTGTTGCGCTAGTATGGGTGTTGCGGGCCAAATGGATTCTTGGGCTGGCATCCAAAAGTTGCAACGATTTTAAAAGCCAAGTCAAGGCAAACAATTGGGCTGCAGCCACCTGACAACCAAAATTCATTTTGTGAACACAAACTTGTTAAAAAGGAGAGGCAAACAATTGGGCTGCAGACACCCGCAACCAAAATTCATTTTGTGAACACAAACTTGTTAAAAAGGCGAGGCAAACAATTGGGCTGCAGCCACCTGACAACCAAAATTCATTTTGTGAACACAAACTTTTTAAAGAGGCGAGGCAAACAATTGGGCTGCAGCCACCTGACAACCAAAATTCATTTTGTGAACACAAACTTTTTAAAGAGGCGAGGCAAACAATTGGGCTGCAGCCACCTGCACCCAAAATTCATTTTATGAACACAAACTTGTTAAAAAGTCGAGGCAAACAATTGGGCTGCAGCCACCTGACAACCAAAATTTGTTTTGTGAATACAAACTTTTTAAAAAGGTGAGGCAAACAATTGGGCAGCAGCCACTTTACAGTCGCATCGAGGGGACTCACCGTGGAGTAGACGTGCGTTCAGTGTTATTCGCAGCTCAGAGAGCCGTGATCCTCTTGCTTCCTGGGTCTGGCAGAGACTGAGTGAGGGACTACACTTCCAGGTTTTATAGTCCCTCCCCCCTGCCGCCAGGGGGGGCAGCAGAGAGAATGGTAATTTAAAAAAAAACATTAATATCTCTCTGATTTTTCATCAATGGGAAACATCCTCCAGTCCCGGAAGGCGGAGGGGGGCTCTGAGTGAGGTGGCCAAATATGACGGCCGTAGGTGGCAGCGTTCTCTCGGAAATCGCAGCACAGTGGGCCAAAAGCGGTCAAGATCAGACTTTTAGTAATATAGATTGTACCCCTTATGAAATGATCAGCAGGAGTACAAAACAATCGATAGACAGGCAGGAAAAAGAGCAATAGTTTAGCTTTAGCTTAGTTTGAAAATAAAGAGCGGAAACAGGCCCTTCAGCCCACCGAGTCCGCACTGACCAACAATCCCCGCATATTATCGCTACCCTACACACACAAGGGACAATTTTTACATATTTTTTATGCCAAGCCAGTTAACGTCTTTGGAGTGTGGGTGGAAACGGAAGATCTCGGAGAAAACCCATGCAGGTGACAAGGAGAACGTACAAACTCCGTACAGACAAGCACCCGTAGTCAGGATCAAACCCGGGTCTCTGACGCTGTAAAGCCGTAGCTCTACCGCTACGCCACCGTGTCGCCCTTAATGAATAAATGCATCTTGGGGGCAGGATAGGTAAAGTGTGTCCATGAAAGATTGTGAAGCTATATGCAGAAAACACTACTCGAGAGGGGCCTGCACTTGGCCTTATCTCAGGAAATGAGCCGTGGCAAATGGCTGATGCATCAGTGGGAGAGCACTTAGGGACCAGTGACTGTAATTCCATTACTTTCAAAACAGTCATGGGAATAAATAAGGTAAGGTTCTAAGGGCCAAGCTAAGGTTTTACATTAGGGCAGGCCTAATTTCGATGCATTCAGATGGAAACTCCTAAAAATTGATTGGAGGATGCTATTTGAGGGTGAATTAATCTGGCAATTCAGAGGCTTTTAAAAGTGAGATAGGAAGAGTTCAGAGCCAGTATATTCCTATTAGAGTGAAGGGCAAGGCTGGCACGATTAGGGAATGTACAGAACAAGAAAAGGCACTTTGGCCCACAATGTCTTTGCCGAACCTGACCCCATGACCATCACCTGTCTGTCTGCACAGATCATATCCCTCCATTCCCTGCATATCCATATGAATGAATGAATGAATGAATACGTTTATTGTCATTGCACAAACTGTGCAACGAAATTCCATTACATCTCCTCCGGTTAAAAAAAAAATACAAACACGACAACCATTAACACATATGTACACTTATTAATAAAATAATAAATAAGTATTTTAAAAGAGTTTAAAAGAATTTGGTGGCATTTCTTGCTTATCCAAAAGTATTTTAAATAGTACTAACATATCTGCTTCAACCACCACCCCTGGCAGTGCGCTCCAGGCACTCGCAAGCCACTGTGTAAAAAACTTGCCCCACACACCTCCTTTAAACTTTGCCCCTCTCACCTTAATACTATCCTCTCTAGTATTTGGTTTTTCCATTGTGGGAAAAAAAATCCTGACTGTCTACTCTTTCTGTGCCTCTCATAATTTTATGTACTTCGAACAGGTCTCCCTGTAACCTCCAGCGTTCCTGAGAAAACAATCCAAGTTTGACCAACCTCTCCCTGTGGCTAATACCCCCTAATCCAGGCATCATTCTGGTAAACCTCCTCTGCACCCTTTCCAAAGCCTCCACACTTTCCTCTAATCGGGCCATCAGAACTGCACACAATACTCCAAATGCAGCCTAAAGCTCCATCATGACTTCCTGATTCATGTATCTATTGAGGTCATTTCAGAAAAAAGAAAGAAGCATATGTTGAGTTAAAGAGTTAAGGGCCTGTCCCACTTTCACGACCTAATTCACGACCTTTTTCACTCGTGGACATTTTTCATCATGCTAGAAAAAAACGCCCTGACCGACTTGATGCCACGAGTACCTACGACTAGCATCACGGCCTGCTACAACCTACCTACGACCTCCTATTCTTCTTGGTTCTTGGTTTCTTGGTCCTCCAAAATATTCCAAATGGAATTTAAACTGGAGGTGGTGAAGGGAGGGCTTAAGCCAGAAAGGGTTATTGGGAAGAAAGAGCTACTTTAAATTTAGTTGCATCTGTTTGAGTAACTATAGTAAGGTGGAGATTATTCCATGCTTTAATTGTGCGGGGGAAGAACGAATTGCTGTATACATCTGTCTTTGTAGCTGGGATCACAAATTGGATCGAATGCCCTCGTCTGCTCCTAATTGGTTTGGGTTTGGTGTAGGTCTTGTAGTCTATGTCGAGCTGACCATTTAACATTTTGTAAAAACAGGTCAAACGGTGAGCTTCACGTCTGTCTTGGAGAGGGTTCCACCCCAGAGAATTCAGAAGTTCGGTGACACTCGCTGCTCTCTCATAGGTGTTAGTAACAAATCGAGCTGCCTGTCTTTGGACAAGTTCGATGGAAGAAATTTTTTTATTTGTGTATGAGTCCCATGCTGCAACTGCGTAGTCCAAATGAGGTCTAACGAGGGTGAAGTATAGCTTCTCCTTGACAGAAGTTGAACAATGATGAAAGTTGCGCCTCAGAAAGTTTAGGACACCTGTTGCTTTCACCGTTGCATGATGAGTCTGACCATTCCAACGCAGATCATTCTGCAATTTGATGCCAAGATACTTGGTTTGTTTGGATTCTTCAAGGGTGGTACCAAGTATATTGTAAGATGTTTCGCCTGGATTCTTCTTTCTGGTGACACGCATAGTTTCACATTTGGAAGGGTTGAACTGCATGCCCCATTGTTGTGACCACTCAACCATAGTATCGAGATCCTTTTGGAGAGCATCTTCATCATCAGCTGACTTAATTGGACGGTACAGCAAACAATCATCAGCGAAAAGTCTGGTCGTACTTGCGACTTTTTCATGGATGTCATTTATGTAAAGCAAAAATAGGTGTGGGCCAAGTACTGTGCCCTGTGGTGTACCACTCAACACTGGATGCCAATTGGAGCTCTTTCCGTTCACACACACACGCTGAAGACGTTTTGTCAGGAAACTGGAAATCCATTGTTTCGTGTTGGAACGAATACCATAGAAGTCAAGCTTCCGAAGCAGTCTCTGGTGTGGGATGACCTCGTGACGACCATGCTGCGAGTATGAGTCAAGGGCAAACTCGACAGAGGTCGTGAATTAGGTGGTGAAAATGGGACAGGCCCTTTAGGATGTATGCTGCAGATGTATGAAACATTGGTGATGAAACGTTGGAGTAGTGTGCGCAGTTCTGGTTGCCACATGACAGAAAATATGTAATTAAGGCAGAGAGGATGCCGAAATGATTCATAAGATGTTGCCTGGATTGGAGGACTTGAGTTAGGAGAGATTGTAGAGGCTGGGTTTGTTTTCCCTGGAGCGTAAGAGGCTGGGAGATGCACTATAACGTGCATCGAGTTTGACTAGCTTTGTCAGAATGTTGTACATTCAATGAGATATCCCATCGTTTTCCCAAACTCCAGAGAATACAATTCTATCAAACTAATCTCTCGTCAAATGACAATCCTCCCATCCCAGGAAACAGTCTGGTGAAATTTGATGCACTCTCCCTATGAAAAATATATCCTTTATTTGGTAGAATAAAACCGCATCTCACCAAGGAGCCATATAATTGTGGCAAGACATCTTTTGTCCTCAACATTAAACTTGCAATGAGGGTCAAGAAACCAATTGCCTTCTTGATTGTTGCTGCTCCTGTATGTCTGTTTTCGATGACTGGTATACAAGGACATACAAGTTCCTTTTCACGTAAACGTCTTCCAATGCATCACCTTATCCTGCCTTTCCTTTTATCCTACCAAAGTGGATGCTTTTGCTTGCAACGGCCAGGGCTTGAGAGTTGTGAGGGAAACATAAAAAGCGTTCAAGCATGTACAAACTTCTGACCGCAGCACAGTGGCACAACGGTAGAGTTGCTGCCGTACAGCAACAGAGACCTGGGTTCAATCCCGTCTACGGGTGCTGGCTGTACGGAGTTTGTACGTTCTCCCCGTGACCGCGTGGGTTTACTCCGAGATCAGTTTCCTCCCACACTCTAAAAATGTACAGGTTTGTAGGTTAATTTGCCTGGTATAAAAAATTGTCCCCAGTGTGTGTAGAATAGTATTACTGTGCGGAGATCGCTGGTTGGTACAGACTCGTGGGCCGAAGGGCCTGTATCCACGCTGTATTTCTAAAACTAAAACCAAACTAAAGACAAGGCTGGACAAACTGGATGCAGGATGGTTATTTCTCCCAGCTGTAGGAGATGGGGGGGGGGGGTTAGGGAATCTGGAATGGGGGGGGTTAACGTCTCAGAATACAAGGTAGGATGTTTTGGATTGAGATCATGTTTTGTTCACTTGGAGGTTTGTTAACTTGTGGAAGATATAGAAATTTCTGGACATGAAAGACATAAAAGAGAGATATGATATTGAGATATTCAACTATGATCATATTGAATGGCGAAGTTGCTGAGTGTTTCCAACATTTTTTTGCTTTTATGTCGGATTTTCTGCATGATTGGGTTTTGTATGCTTTTCATGTTGAGAATCTTAATCAGTTTACAACAGAATCTGGAATTAAATACTCAGATCAACAGGTGACTGTGACGCTGTTGGATTGTTATGTCTCAATTGGCTCATTCAGGAACTGACAACTTCTGTCCTTGCCTGATCTGACCCATGCATGGGTTCTCAGACCAACAAATGATACAGAATTAAATGACAGTCAGTAGAAACTAGCATGTCAGCAAACCTGGCACTATAGCCATGAATAAAATATATGGCAATGTCATTATCAACTTTAAGAAAATCAAATCGGATCACAAAAGCCAGAGTAAGCAAAATATCACCCAGAATATGAATAATAATCTTTTGCCTGGACACAGTACCATTATAAATCCCAGTGTCGTTTATAATGGAGATGTTGCTATGTAATTACACCCTCCTGCCAGTGGAAGCACTACAGTGCCTCAAATCCTCAATTTGAACACAACCCAGTCCAGCACTCTGATGAAAGCATTACCCTAATGATTTATAATCAACACATCCTTGCATCCTGATTATCTTCTGCAGTCGAACTCTGCTTCATTTTGAGCACTTCACCTCATCTGTACTCACCATGGGCAATGCCATGGGAAATCAAGTTCTTACAGCGTCACGCGGATACGAATCGTTCTTGTGAACTCCTCATGCTTAACCTGATCTCAAATGTTACAATTAAAGTGCGATAAAAAACAATTATATGTTTTAATTCCAGCCAACCGTGTCTTTGAAAGTGTGTGTGGCAGTTCCCATCACGTAGCCTGTCCCAGCCCCTTGAGCTGAGATTCTCCAGATTCAGGGACTGTCAGTTCTTCATTTAAAGCCTTAACTGCGAGCTTTGCCCATCAGTCCTGTTTTGATTATGTGCCGCGTCCTCCTCCTGATTTCCCTCAATCCCAGCCCCAGACCACATTACTTCCAGGCTCTTTTATCAAATGTGATGAGGCTTCAAAATCCCTAGACAACAGTGGCAGCTGTTGCTGCAACCGAGAAACTCAAATCCTCCCGTAGACAATATGCAAGTTTAATTAATTTGTCTAGAACATCAATGGGGGAGGTTGAAAACAGCATCCATCAGGGACCTGTTAAGCAACATGTCCTTCGCCAGGGAATGTGAACAGCTTGCAGTTACAGAGGTAGTTAACAGAGTAAGTTCAAGGGGAGGGGATGAGATGGTATCCATAGGATCCTGAGGAGCTACAGGTTCTTTTATTCACTTCCAATAATAATCTACCAACTAAATCCACCTCCAGTTTAAATTCCATTTGGAATATTTTGAAGGACCAAGAAACCAAGAACCAAGAACAGTGCTGAAACTCTCTGTGATCCTGGCCTTTTCAGTTTCAGTCCCACAATTCTAGCCCAGTCCATGCAGGCTCAACATGTACCTCCACAGACTCAACCTACTGCAGTTCCCACAGTCTCACTCTGCTCAACATGCCCCCAATCCCAACCTGCTCCACATTTCCAGTCCCACAACACCCAGTGAACTTTCCAAGACCTCGAACCAATCTACCCCGGCCCATTCTGTTTGGCCATGCCCCTGTCCCACTCTACCCAGACCCACGGGTACCTACCCAGGTTCACGGCCCACTTTATCCAGACCCATCGTGCATTCCCACAATCCCGGCACACATTAACACACTGCACACACGCACAATCCCATCCCACTCATGCCAGACCTACTGCATTATCCCAAAATCCAAAACTCTACAATCCAGGTCCACTCTACTAAGACTTTTGAAAATCATTTGAAATTTTTTTTAAATTACATTACATTAAGTGGCTTTCACTCCAACCGAGGTTGAGTGGTGCCATCTGCATTTTGCAGTTTTGTTCAAGGGGAAGCTGGGTGGATGAGCAGTCCTCTCCCTCTCCCAGAAAAATTACCGCAAAATTATAGCCGGGACTTCAATGAGGCCAACCTCAGGAGTGTGTTACCACAATACTATCAGCACGTCTCATGCGCCAGCAGAGGCCCAAACACATTATGACCTTGACCGTTGCGACACAACCTTCAATGATGCCTATCACTCCATCCCCCAACCGTACTTTGGAAAATCTCATGACTTGGCTGTGCTTCTACTCCCTGCTTACAAGCAGATACTGAAGCAGGAGTTTAGTCGGAGGAAAGAGATAAGATACTTTGTGACTGCGTTAAGTCGGTGGGCTCGTCCATATTCTAGGACTCTCTGTCCAGCCTAAATGGGTATGCCACTGCCGTCTCCAACTTCACCAATAGGTGCGTGGAGTAATGAGTGCCAGAATAACAATACAAATCTTCTCCAACTGGAAATCATGGAAGAACCATGAGGTCCATTCCCAGGTACGTCTAAATCTGCAGAAGTCAAGTCACACAATCCGGAACGGTGCAAACAATCTATTTACTGCAAAGCCATCAAGGACATCAGGAGGAAAAACTGGACCAAGCTAGTGTCCCGAGATAACCACATCGATGTCTATCGATAGTGGCAAGGCTAGCATGCCACAATGGGCTACAAAGTGAAGTTGGGCATTATCGCTGGCAACAACGAGTCCCTCCCGATAAGTTCAGTGCATTCTACATTCGCTTTAAGCAGAAGGTCGATGGAACGACATCATCCACCCTGCCAGTCTTAAGAGCACCTGTACCCATGGTCACAGTAGAAAATGTTCATAGTTCTAGGCGCAGAATTAGGTCATTTAGCCCATCAAGTCTACTCCGCCATTCAATCATCGCTGATCTATCTTTCCCTCTCAACCCCATTCTCCTGCCTTCGCCCCTTAACCCCTGTCACCCCCTGTCGGTCTCCATCAGATCAGATCAGCTTTCCTGAGAATTAACCTGTGGAGATCAACTGGCCTGATGGAGTCCCCGGCTCAGTCCTCAGGACCTGCATGGGACAGCTGGCAGGACTATTTACAGAAATCTTTAATCTCCCACTGAGTGTTTTGACCATTCTGAGATCACGACCTAGTTTAAGACGGACACTAACTTCCCAGTGCCAAAGAAATGTTAGGTAGCATGCCCTAATGGCTCTGACATCCACCATCATGAAGTCCTTTGAAAGGCTGGTCAAGGCAAACATAAACCCCAGCCTCCCAGATCGTCTTGATCCACTGCAGTTTGTGTACCATCTTAACAGGTCCTTGGCAGCCACATCTTCCTGGCACTACATTAATCTCTGGAACATCTAATAATAATAATAATAATAAATTTTATTTATGGGCGCCTTTCAAGAGTCTCAAGGACACCTTACAAAAATTTAGCAGGTAGAGGAAAAACATGTAAGGGGAATGAAATAAATAGTAGAGACATGACTAGTACACAAAGTAAAGACAAAATTCAATTCAAAACACAATATGAGGCAGTTAATGCACAGATGAAAAGGGAGGGGGACGTGGGGCTAAGGATAGGCAGAGGTGAAGAGATGGGTCTTGAGGCGGGACTGGAAGATGGTGAGGGACACGGAATTGCGGATCAGTTGGGGGAGGGAGTTCCAGAGCCTGGGAGCTGCCCTGGAGAAGGCTCTGTCCCCAAAACTGCGGAGGTTGGATTTGTGGATGGAGAGGAGACCGGCTGATGTGGATCTGAGGGACCGTGAGGGTTGGTAGGGGGAGAGGAGGTCAGTGAGATATGGGGGGGCCAGATGGTGGAGGGCTTTGTAGGTGAGGACCAGGATTTTGTAGGTGATCCGGTGGGAGATGGGAAGCCAGTGAAGTTGTTTGAGGACTGGAGTGATGTGATGCCAGGATTTGGTGTGGGTGAGTCGGGCGGCTGCGTTCTGGACCAGTCATCCTCATTTACCGGCCACCTAAACCAAACTCCTCCTTCCTATCTGACTTCACTGAACTCCTCACACTTGCCTCATCCCTCTCCCCACGTCTGCTGCTACTTGGTGACTTAAATATTCACATGGACTCCCCCACCTGCAAGCTCGCATCTGAATTCGCCTTTTTACTTGACAACTTCTCTCTCACTCAGCACGTCACCTTTCCCACCCATGACAAAGGTCACATCCTTGACCTGATCTGCTCCACAAATCAACCGGTACTCGACCTCCATCCATGCCTCTTCCCCCTCTCTGATCATAAGCTTATACGGTTCACCATCCCTTCTCCGACACCTCGCCCCTGCTTCCTCCGAGAAATCACCTTCCGTAATCTAAAATCCATTGATCCCCACCATCTCTCTGACCTGCTCTCCACCACTCTCCCCCTGGACTCAACCCATATCTCACCTGATGATCTCACAAACCATCTCAACTGCACCCTGTCTACCTCCCTTAACACTATGGCCCCCCTCAAAACAAGAACCGTAACTTTCAACACATCTTCACCCTGGTACACACCTGCACTTCGTAAACTGAAACAGACTGGTCGCCGACTTGAACGACATAAAGAAATCATCTCTCACAGTCCACCTTGAAGCTTACAAACTCCACCTCACTGACTACAAAGATGCCCTCATTGCTGCAAAATCTGCCTACCTCTCCTCCATATTCACCGACCCCTGTCTAAACCACAGAACCCTCTTCTCCACATTGGGCAACCTCCTCAAGCCTCGAGCCAACACTCTCCCTACCTCTACTCCGGATCTCTGCAACTCATTCCTCCACTTTTTCGCTGATAAAATCAGCACCATCTTTCAATCTTTATCCCCTGTACCCGACTCCCCAGCATCTACTCCAACACCTACCAAGGCCCCTCCTTTCAACATCTCCACTGACCTCCTAACCCCTCCTCCACACTGCTTCCTCTCCCAGTTTGACCTGGTCACCCCTACTGAAATCTCCAAACTCATCAGCTCTTCCAAACCCACTACCTGCTCCCTTGACCCTCTCCCCACTCCCCTGCTGAAGTCCTGCCTCCCCGTTCTCTGCCCCTACCTCACTAATCTCTTCAACTCCTCGTTGTCCCAAGGAATTGTCCCCTTCGCTTTCAAAACTGCTGCCGTTACACCAATCTTAAAGAAACCTGGTCTTGATCCCTCCTCTCTCATTAACTACCGCCCAATCTCAAACCTCCCCTTTCTTTCAAAAACCCTGGAGCATATCGTTGCGTCACAACTTCATTCCCACCTCCTTGCGTATAACCTACTTGAACCCCTCCAATCTGGCTTTCGCCCCCTCCATAGCACAGAAACTGCTCTCCTCAAAGTCCTCAACGACCTCCTCACCTCTGCTGACACTGGTTCCCTCAACATCCTCATCCTCCTCGACCTGAGCGCAGCCTTCGATACAGTGAACCATAACTGCTCACCAGACTTAAAGACCTCGGCAATGAAGGCTCTGCACTCAGCTGGCTCCGTTCCTACCTTTCCAACAGATCCCACTTTATCTCTCTCCACAACCACACCTCTGCTACAGCCACAGTCACTCAAGGCGTTCCCCAAGGCTCCTTACTCGGCCCCCTCCTCTTCATCATCTACATCCTCCCCCTTGGTCAGATACTCCGCCACTTCAACCTGGACTTCCACTGTTACGCCGATGACACCCAGATCTACCTCGGCACCAAATCCCCCCACAACCCCCACCCCCCCCCCCTCTCCCATATCAACTCCTGTTTGTCAGCTATAAAAACCTGGATGCAACATAACTTCCTCAAACTCAACAGCGATAAGACAGAATTCCTCCTCATAGGCTCAAAAGCCACACTCAGCAAAATCAATAACCCCACTCTCACCATCGACGGCACCACTGTCTCCCCATCTCCCCAGGCCCGCAACCTTGGCGAGATCTTTGATTCCACCCTCTCCCTTGAGCCTCACATCCGCCATGTCATTAAAACCTCCTTCTTTCATCTCCGCAACATCGCCAAAATCAGACCCTCTCTCACATCTCCCGCTGCTGAAAGACTCATCCATGCCTTCATCTCCTCCCGACTGGACTATTGCAACTCACTTCTCCTTGGCATCAGCTCCACCTACATCAACCGACTCCAACTGGTCCAGAACGCAGCCGCCCGACACATTATAGGCCGGTAAATGAGGATGACATCTAGATAACAAAGGCATCTATGTCAGATTCCTATTTCTTGACTATAGTTCTGCCTTCAACATCATAATCCTAACCAAATCCATCTCCAAACTCCTGGATCTTGGATGTGTTCCCAGCTCCTCACTACATTCCCTCTATACTCACGACTGTGAAATCAAATTCTGCTCTAGCTCCATTAATAAGTTTGCAAGTGACACCACTGTAGTGGGTTGAATCTCAAACAATGGACAGGAAGGAGCTAGAAAGCTTAGTTACGTGATTTGAAGACAATAACTGCTTCCTCAATATTAGCAAGACAAAAAAGCTAGTAATTGACTTCAGGAAGCTGATGCTAGAGTCAGCATCAATGGTGCCAAAGTGGAAATAGTTGAGAGCTTCAAGTTCCAAGGCATCCTACCAACAATCTGCCCTGGATCAAATACATTGAAGCTACTGAGAAAAAAAGCATGCCGACGCTTCTACTTCCTCAGGAGATTAAGGATGTTCGGCACGGATCAAACAACTCTTTTCAACTTCGACATATACACCGTAGGAAGCATGTCATATTTTTATCATGGAAGAGAAGATACAAACTATTTATTCTCTTGCGTATAAATAGATTGGGTATAAGTTTGCAGAGGGTACAAAATCTGTCTGTGATAGGAGCAGACCTCAAGAGATGAACTGGCGCAAGAGGTGAACAAGTGCAATTTAATGTGGAAAAGGGTGAAGTGATGCCCTTTAGGTCAAATAACGTGAGGATGCAGTTAAATCAAAACTGTTGATTGAAGGAGCTGTAGAAACGACGATACCTTTGTAACATTTTCATTACATCTAAAGTGGAGATTGTTAAAAACATGAGCAAGATAATTATAGTATGTGTAATGTGTACAAATCTACAAACAAAATAGTGTGACTACTCATGGATAGCTGTAGAAACTACGGTTGATAGTTGTTCACCTTCATAAAAGGATTTATAGTTAGAAGCTTTACCCTGTTTGCTTATCTTATAAAACATTCACATAGAAGAACCTGGGTGGGAGAATCCAACATTCACGTGGTCCACCTTGTTTCGACTAATGCAATCAACCCGACATGCACAGACAAAAAGATCAAATAGAACAAGTTGACCTTCAACTATAGGCTGTGCACGCCATACGCAAGAAGATGATAGAAGAACCTATGGATGCTGCATTGGCGATGAGCTTGGGATATTGCTGCTGAGAAAAAAGCAAAGCAACTGCAGAGGCAAAAGGATTCTCTGGATGTGTAGGAAGGGACTGCAGATGCTCATTTAAACGTTTCGGATTGAGAAGGGTCTCGACCTGAGACGTCACCCATTCCTTCTTTCCAGAGATGCTGCCTGTCCCGCTGAGTTACTGCAGCTTTTTGTGTCTATCTTAGGATTCTCTGGATTGCATGGGACTGAATGCAATTGATGAGCAGTGTGGATAGGATGGTGATCTGGAAAATATGAGAGGTTGCAGTACTTGTGTAGGGTGGATGGAGAGGCGATGCCTCTGAGCAATTGATGTCATCAAAGTCAAGGATAGCAGCAGAACATCGCACGGCAGCAATACATGAAAGTAAGAAGATAGTTACTATTGTTAGAGGGGGGGACTGGGAACAACTGAAACACGAGCATTACAATCAAAGGAGAAGACTTGTATAAGGATGCTCTGGGAAATTATAATCCCGTCCGCGATTACAATCCCTTCAGAGATTTTCACGAGTTATAGATTTGGGCATGCATCCCACAGATCAGCAAATTTGACCAATGAAAATGTTATTGGATGGATGTTAAGTGTAGAGCCCATTCTGTTGTATGCTTTGGTGAATGACTCAATGGTGATTTGGAGCTCAACCCAGCAAATGTACACATATTTGGTACATTTATCTGTTTGCTGCAATCTGCAGCTCACAGACTGAACTTGGGGGTGACTTTGGTCCTGGGAACCTGTTGATCAGGTTGTGTAGGGTCGAGATCCTTCAAATCTCCTGCCCCCTTTTTGCCCACCTGATTTCCTTCTTAGGAACAGCACAGCACAGGGACCGACTACGGGTGCTTGTCTGTATGGAGTTTGTACGGAGTTTCTCCCCGTTACTGCGCGGGTTTTCTCTAAGATCTTTGGTTTCCTCCCACACACCAAAGACGTACAGGTTTGTAGGTTAATTGGCTTGGTGTAAGTGTAAATTGTCCCTAGTGTGTGTGTAAAATAGTGTCAGTGTGCGAGGATCATTGGTCGAAGGGCATGTTTCTGCGCTGTATCTCTAAACTAAACTTTGACCCACTATGTTTGTGCCAAGCTAAACTAATCTCATCCGTCTGTACATGATCCATATCTCTCTATTCCTTGCACTTCCATGCTTGGAGTACAGCTGCATCTATTTACGTCAGTTTGGCCAGAGTCAACAAAATTACAGATTCAAGCCAAGCTCATACTCATCGAAACCAGTAGCTGGATGTGTGAATAAATGTATCATGCAATAAATACTGAAAATGCTGGAAACACTCAGCAGGCCAGACAGAATCTGTAGACAGAGAAACAAATCATCCTTTCGGGTTTACAACCTGGTGTCAGAACGGGCAACAATCTGTTTCCCTTCCCATTGATGATGCATGAACCACTGAATGAAGAGGTGATACTGCTTTAAGTAGTACATTTCATTGCACACAATCTGCAAATCTTCCTGCTGTAAGTGCAGTAAAATGTATGCCATGATAATGTTTTTCACTGTCTTCAACTTTAATGGATGAATTTCCTTATTTAACTGTCAACAAACCCTAATTATAAATACATGTTGTCGGCTTCATGATCACTGTGGCAATTTCTACTGCCGTTGGCTAGTAATTACTTACTATCTAGGTTTCCTCGTGAATGCATATTTTGTTAAACAGCGTGTGCAGTGTTCATAATGATCAGTGTTTTGAATGTTTATACGCCATTTCATGTGCTGTTCTTAATCTGTAAACTGCATTATCGAGACTGCTCACAACAATAACTGCTTACACCTGAAGGTCTGAGGCTGCAAACATTGGGATTGCCCGGGGACATCGACTAGCATAAGACTTGGAGGTTAGACAGGTAAAATACCGACTAACTTTGAAACATTTGAACAATGACCCCACAGATCCTTGATCCCCACGCTTGGAAACAGACCCAGGAAATCCCTGGTCACAAATATTCATCGTGCAGCCCACTGAGTAACTATTCAGTTCAACAATCAACCCAATAAATGGAACACTATATCTACATGGCGCCCGTACTACATTTGGGTCTAATTGTTGGAAGATCTTGGATTAAATAGGCATCATCACTCACCTGATTCATGGTTTTATTCTTTTATAGTCATAGAGTCATAATGTCATACCACGTGGCAACTTGCCCACACCAACCAACATGTCCCATCAACACTAGTCCTACCAGCGTGCGTTTGGCCCGTATCCCTCCAAACCTGTCCTATCCATCATATTGTGTAGGAAGGAACTGCAGATGCTGGTTTAAACCGAAGATAGACACAAAGTGCTGGAGTAACTCAGCATAGGCATCATATCTGGAGAGAAGGAATGGGTGACGTTTCGGGTCGAGACCCTTCTTCAGACTGATGAATGGGTGACCTTTCGGGTCGAGACCCTTTTTCAGACCTGCTAAGGAAGTCTAAGGAAGGGTCTCGACCCGAAACGTCACCCATTCCTTCTCTCCAGAGATGCTGCCTGTCCCGCTGAGTTACTCCAGCATTTTGTGTCTATCCATTGTATTGTCATTGGCATTTTCTACTTTCTCCTCTTGCTACCTAAATTTACATCCTCCGCACATTTGAAGTTTATAGTTGTTCATGATTTCAGTTTCAAACATTTTTAAGTAAGTAATAAATATATCTTCTGCATTTCTGAATAATGTTTCCCATTTGGGTGAAAGGGCATTGATATAACTGCTCTGCCTCCTTCTCCACAAACACTGCCAGCTCTACTGAAATATTTCAACATGGGTATTATTTTCTTTTGCATCCTGTGCACTACTTTGAAAACAATTCACTGTGGGAGCCACAAAAATTAAACAATGATAAGCTGTTATATAACGCAGGCAAGCATCAGCAAGGCTTGCCATTATACAATACCTTTCAAGACCACAAGTCATCCCAACGCATTTTACAGCCAATTAAATATTTCATAAAGAGTAGTCACGTTGTGGTTTAGGGAATACAGTCATCAACTTGCAGAAAGCAATCTGACAAAATGACCAGATAGCTGTGTTGAGTGATGACACAGCTACAGAGGGAGGATGGTGAGGTGAGTGTTCAATTATTGGTCTCTGGTTATAAGAAGCACAAAAATCTTGATGCAGCACATGTGCCTGCAAATGAGGTGCTGCCAGTGAAGGTGTAGCCCAACCATCTCCCACCATATATTTGTTTGAGAACATTGGTTGAGAACACATGCATTGCGTGTGGCGCACCCTCTTTCGGCACGTATGCCTCCATCCTGAAAGAATTCATTCCTTGCGGTGCAGGAGTTTAGAGATACAGCGATCCCCGCACATTAACACCCACTAGGGACAATTTTTACATTTACCAAGCCAATTAACCTACAAACCTGTACGACTTTGGAGTGTGGGAGGAAACCGAAGATCTCGGACAAAACGCACGCAGGTCACGGGGAGAACGTACAAACTCCATACAGACAGCACCCGTGGTAGGGATCGAACCCGGGTGTCCGGCGCTGCATTCGCTGTAAGGCAGCAACTCTCCCGCTGCGCCACTGTGACCGCCCAGGATGAGTGGTGATCTTATTGAGGTGTATAAAATCAAGAGAGAAATAGATTGGGTAGATGCACTGAGTCTCATGTCCAGAGTGGGTGAATCGAGGACCAGAGGACCTTAGGTTTAAGGTGAAGGGGAAAAGATTTAACAGGAATCTGAGAGGTAACTTTTTCACACAAAGGGTGGTGGGTGTATGGAATGAGCTGCCAGAGGAGGTAGTTGAGCCAGGGACTATCCCAACATTTAAGAAACAGTTAGACATGTGAATGGAAAGGACAGGTTTGACAGGATATGGGCCAAACGCGGGCAGGTGGGAAGTGTTGGCTGGTGTGGGCAAGTTGGGCCGAAGGGCCTGTTTCCACACGGTATCACTATAACCTACAGCTGGAAAATTAATTACTGTTTGAGCCAAGGCAAATGATCAGAGTGTTCTATTCATACACATGTTGGGTCAGGATTCATACGTTAAATGACAGATCTTTATGCCACTCACAGAAAGCCCCTGATTTCCTATTGCCTTTCACTTTCTAGTGAAGTTGGACTGTGTAGTTTCACACTTCTGTGCAGTGCAGAATCTAGTTTTTAGGTTATGATCATATTCATGTTTTGTACATCTGTATCATATGCTCTTGGGCTTTGGGAACAATCTACTTGAAGATTTTGAAATGGTTAATTGATTTGATGGAACGGAGACAGACAGAAACCATTTCCTCTGGGGGTGAAAATCCAGGACAAAGACACATTATCTTAAAAATAGAGCAGTGCCATTTAAAAACAAATCAGGAAACATGATTTCTCATACGGGAAGTCTGAAACATTCTCTCCCAGTGGTTTTGGGTGCAGTCATTTTTGGAGCAAAATCACTGATTTTGTAACAATGAATGGTCTGGCACCTCCACTAATCCTCCATTACGAGAGCATTACCTCTGGTGCACGCTCTTTTGAGATGTGTGCGTCCGTCCCGAAAGAGTCTACTTCTTTGTCTATTGGTAATTCTTTATTTAAATTTCTAGCAGTCCATGGTGTTTTAGAGACACGAGAGGAGTATTATTTGTGGGTCAGAGGGGTACTGTTGAATTATTATTATGCGACCTCTGTTGGTCTGCCAAAATGGATAATCTGGAAAAGGCTCTGAAACCAATCGATGGTGTGTCTGTATTAATTACCCCACTCCTTGCTCAACTACCTCCACCCACCATCTCTGTTGGGGATTCTTAAATACTGGGTTCATTCCTGCTACCGAATATATTTCTGGCCTCATGGAAATATATTCCTGCAAACCAGGAGATGAAATTCATTCTAAGAAAGTGGATTGGTCACGGTCATGGGTGCAAGAATAACCCAAGAAGGAAATCTAGGTCTGGTCTGTGGGATAATCAGACCCATCAGTAAGAAATCTAGTTTACTATTCTGATCTATTTCAGCCCTGGAGTTTGGAAATTAAAACGGGTTCAAATAGCCGTTTATGTTCAGTTTGGAGCGGTTGGAAATTCTTTCCCCAGAATTGAGAAGGCAAGAGATGAAATGGAGGTGTTCAAGAATATAGAGGTGATGTTAGAATAAAGAGGAAGAAACTCTTTATATCATCCGAATGGCCTGAAATCAAACAATGCAGATTCAAGGTACACGAGAGGGAAGATGAGGAGTAGTTCATTCCACAGCAAGTTGTCATAACCTGGGCTGCTTCAGATGAAGGGGCATTTAAAGCAGATTTCATGCTAACTGTTAAAAATTAATTGGAATAATTCTCACACAGATAAGAGTGGAGAAAGATCATAGAAACAGGGCTAAGCTCTGAAGTCACGCAGAGTATGTCTGGAAGCTGAATACTATGATCTGCTATGAACTGCAATCCAGTAATTTGGCATTCAGTCGCCTCTTGAATCAGGAAGGATTTTACTTCGGAGTCACGTGAGTGACTACGTGAAGAACCCGCTCAGTGCGCAGGCGCGGCATTACGCCAGCAGTGCAACAGCGGCTGCCACGGGAGATAGGCTGTCCCGTTACAGAATGAACCGGACCGTCGGGTGAGTACCCTGAGGTCGGGTTTTCTTTTACAGGTGAGCCTTTTTCTGCTTGTGTTTTTTACAGGCAGAGAAAAAGGCTCTGGAACAAAACTGTCCCCCGTTTTCCCGTTGGGGAGGGGGGCAGCGACAGGCGGTAGGAGCGTTACCCGGTGTTCCGTAATTCCCCGACACCGTGCCGAGGCCAGCCCGCTAGTACCTGAAGCAGCGGGCTGGACGCATAGCCACTCGAGAGGCATCCGGCAGGTGTTTCCCGATGTCGGACGGGACGTCTCTCCACCCGCACGGGGGGAGAGAGAGCCGCCTGAGCCGCTGGAGCGGCTCACGGAGCAAGTGCCTGCGAGACGCGCTGCTTGAGGGGCGCTCTCGCTACTACAAGGCAAAAGCTCCAGAAGAACCTGTCCCCCGCTCGACTCCAGCGGAGGAGCGTTCCATTGCAGGGGGGGGCAGCAACAGGCGGTAGGAACAATTACCGGTCGCCCCGCTATCCCCATCACCGCGCCGAGCCCAGTCCCGCTAGTGCCTGAACTGCGGGCTGGATGTCTAGCCATCCGAACAGGCATCCGGCCGGTGGCGTCCGATTCGTCGGACGGGGACATGTCTCCACCTAAATGGAGGAGAGTCAGCCGCCTGAGCTGCATCCAACAGCAATTGGAGCAGCTCCAGCGAGATGCGCAGAAAGAGCGCTCTCGTGGAGGGAGGTCAGGCACCCCCTCCACAGTGCTTCATGCACTGCCCTTTGCTCCCTCATTACTGGAGGCTAGCATTGGTGACCAGGGCTGGACTGGTCTGGAACAGGGGCAGGCGGACGAATTCGGGAGTATGCCAGGGGTGCAGGAACATGAAGAGCTGTTGGGTGTGATGGACCGCTTGTAGCAACCCCACGGGCTGGAGCACCGCTGGAACCAAGAATGGCGGCCAGCATCAACCATTACTGGAAAAGGTGCTCGCTGAGGTGCTGAAACAACACAGCACCAGAAAACGGTGAGGCCCGCAAAGTAAAAAGTGTCAACAGCCAAATCTGGGGGCATGTGGGTCACACATCCAGACCCAAGAACTCAAGCTACAGCGGATCCTAAGGCTCCTGACGTCAGCCATCACAGCCTTTGCTCGTTCCGTGGAGAGCACGGAGATGGATACCTGCCAGCAGGATGTGCTGGCATTAATGTGTACCACACAATTTGAGATCAACAATCTCCGGAGGGAAACATAAGACCTGCCCTCAATCCCAAATTTGCTGGCTTGTGTAAAGCCCCAGCTGCGGAGACGGACGCGCTGCTATTTGGGAAAGATTTCAATAAAAAACTGAAGGAGATGCAGGAAGCATCAAAAACCTTCGGCCTAATGAGGGCAGGCCCCGGGACGAGCAAACCAAGACCTCCGATACCCAAGCGGCAGCACCCCACGGCATCCACCAGTCGACGTCCGCAATATGGGACTGGTGAACGCTTGGGGTCCGCACATTATCCCCAAAGATCTTTCAGATCAGGGCCCGCAGCGGACCCCCTGGAAAAGGCGCCTCCCCCCAACATCGCCAGCACGTCAGAACAAAATCTTCAGGAAAATGAAGAAACAGAATCGCCAATAACCATGGAGGTAGGTGGGTCTGGTCCCTACCAGCATATAGAGAATAAGGGTGCTTTATTAACAGGGGGGAGATTACACTTGTTTAAAGAAGCATGGGGTATGGTCACGAGTGACAAGTATATACTCAACAACATTACAGGATATAAAATACAATTCATGTCAGAAAAAACGCCGCCAGTTCAACAATGGCCCCAAAGGGTATTTCTCCCTCCGTCAAAAAGAAACGTGAAGGACAAGCTGAACTGGTGAGACTTATCACAAAGGGGGTCATCGAAAAGACCAAACATGAACCTTTGGAATTTGTATCGTATATATTCACTAAAACCAAAAAAGATGGTGTCTGTCGCATCATCATTGACTTAACATCACTAAACAAATTTGTTAAGTATATACATTTCAAAATGGAGACATATGTTACTGCCAAACAACTGAATTCCAAAGGACACTTCATGGCAAGCATTTATCTTAAAGATGCTTACTATCTAGTACCCATATACAAGGATCATCGCAGATACCTAAAATTTATCTGGATGGTACAAAGCATTGCCCTATGGGCGAACTTCAGCCCAAGATTATTCACCAAAATATTGAACCCAGCCATAGCAATACTAAGAAAACAAAAACATATTGTCATTGCATATCTGGAGGATATTCTCATAGTAGGGAAAACGATGGAATTGGCTGTGGCAGCAGTATCAGCTACAAAACAGCTCCTCGAAACTCTGGGGTTCGTCCTACATCCAGATAAATCTAAGTTGAAGCCATCCACTATCATGGACTACCTGGGCTTCACAATTAACTCAGTCCATATGACTGTTACCTTGCCAAAGGCAAAAATGGTTGAATTAGCACAATCATGCAACAAATTAATGGTCAACGAGCGACCAACTATTCGACAAGTAGCAAGAGTAATTGGGGAAATGGTAGCAGCATTTCCGGCTACACAATTCGGACCTTTGCACTATCAAAAAATTTACAGAGAGCAAAGGTACGGGCAATAAAACGACATACAGGTCACTATGATCGTGTCATGAACTTACCCACTGAAGCAATATCAGAGCTACAGTGGTGGGCAGAAAACATTTGGCATAGTTTCAGCCCTATCTTTATCACTAACCCTACTTTAGTTATTCAAACAGATGCCAGTGCTCAAGGCTGGGGAGCGACTAACTCCATATCCAGCACAAGTGGTAGATGGACTAAACTAGAGTCATCATTACTACTTACACTGGGCATTAACTATCTAGAGATATTGGGCGCCTTTTATGGTTTAAAAGCATATTTATCTAATATGCAGCACTTGCATTTTCGGTTACAAATTAATAAATACTACGGTGATGGCTTATATTAACCATATGGGTGGCATAAAATCATTATCATGCGACAAATTGGTCAACATGATTTGGCAATGGTATGTCGAAAGACATATTTGGCTATCAGCTACTTACCTACCAGGTAAGCTAAACACCCATGCCATGAGAAAATTAAACGCCTGGGTTGCAAGTTTGAACAGACCTTACCTGGAACTGGGATTGTCCAAACAAACCATCACCACCATGTCGGCATCCCTTCGAACATCCACCAAGAGGCAGTACTTAACCAGCATCAAAAAAGGGAGAAGTACTGCCAGGAAACATGGACAACATACGAAACAGCTACAGTCACCAACATACTGGAGTTCCTGGCCATCTACACCACGATGTAGGGATCAGCTACAGTGCCATCAACACAGCGCAGAGTACTCTTTCTGCTTATCTCAAACCAGCGGCAGGACAACAGGCGATGGGATCCCATCCACTGGTGGTAAAACTGATGAAGGGCATTTACAATATCAAGCCCTAAGCCCAGGTATACCCATATTTGGGATATCAGTGTGGTCCTGACATATCTCAGGGAATGGCCACCAGCCAGATCCCCGGCCTCGAGCAAGCTACACTAAAGACGCTCATGTTGATGGCACTTGTATCCGCTCAGAGGGTCCAGTCACTACACCTATTGCGACTGGACAACATGATCACAGCTCCAGACCAGATCTGTCGTTATCCAGCGACTGGTCAAACAGAGCAGACCAGGAACACCTAATCCAGTCGTGGCTTATCCACCAGAACCACGGTTATGTGCCATGACCCACCTACTATCCTATATAGACACAACCAGAATATTCGAGGGAGATGAAAAGCCTTGTGGGTCAGTCACAAAAACCTTATGGTGGGGTACGAGCCAAACCATTGCGAGATGGCTCAAGCAGGTGCTAGAAACTGCTGGGATAAACACTAACATGTACAAATTTTATTCCACCAGACCAGCATCCATGTCGACGGCTAAAGAATGGACATGCCTATAGACCACATCCTGGCTACAGCAGGATGGTGGGAAGGGAAAAGACCGTTCAGAAATTTTATAATAAGCCGTTGGCAAAACCTGGTTTATTTGCAGTAAAGATTTACGAACTGCAAATATTTAATTTAAGCCCAGGGGAGCAACTTAATTCTTTGTTGTTATTGTTTAAAAAATACCATTGTGTTTTTCTACAAATAGACTCATTGGTTCATTACGATAACACTTCCTCCCTCAAGAACTTCGGCAGTGAGTGAAATGAAACTGTTACACGGTTTGAAATCACAGAGCTTTGAAATCTTCACGTAGTCACTCACGTGACTCCGAAGTAAAATAGTAAGATTAAACGAGAACTTACCAGTTTGAAGTTTGATCTGTATTTTATGAGGAGTTACGATGAGGGATTACGTGCCCTCCGCTCCCACCCTCATTATATGGATCAAAGTAATAAATTGATGTCTCCTTATCTTTACTATGTTTACTTCAAAATAACTGTGTCTATCTGTGATTCCACACCGCTGCTTGGAAGTATGCCGCGCCTGCGCACTGAGCGGGTTCTTCACGTAATCCCTCATCGTAACTCCTCATAAAATACAGATCAAACTTCAAACTGGTAAGTTCTCGTTTAATCTTACTATTAATTCTTATTATTCTTTCCCTTTTACTTGGTGTTACTGACTGTACAGTTGGAGTTGTATCGCCCATCCTCCGCTCATGTACACACATGGCATTTGTTGTTTAGTTGGCACTTTTTACATTTTCAAATCAAAAAGAAATGGCATGGTTAAATACAAACATGCCAGCACTACGTGAAGGCAAATAAAAGCTAACTTCAATCTCAGCTGCACATCAGAAAGCTACTGGGTTTAAATATTGAGGTTATTGTGAAACTCATATGATTCGATACAAACCACATGAGCCCGTGGTTTTATTTCATCCAAATCAGCAGCACTTCCAAAGCAAATTAAATTCTGATAGAAATAAATGATTCAATATTTGTAAAAGAACAGTTTCCTGCACGAGCTGTGAATGGGCAGATGTGACAACTGTTCCATTTGTAAACAAGGACACAGAAGTTCACAGAATGCGCCTGTCCCTTTAAGAGACAATTTCAGATCGCTTCTGCAATTTCTCCGCTGGCAGAGAAATCATAAGGGAAACATCCCAGATCTGTCATTTCATCACAAAATTCAATTGCCTCTATCATGGTCTCATTCCAGTACCGAGAACCACTGATAGACACAAAAAGCTGGAGTAACTCAGCAGGTCAGACAGCATCTTCAAAGAAGGGTCTCGAACCGAAACGTCACCTATTCCTTTTCTCCAGAGTTGCTGCCTGACCTGCTGAGTTACTCCAGCATTTTGTGTCTATCTTCGGTTTAAACCACCATCTGCAGTTCCTTCCTTCCATCTTTCCTGAGGTGCAGTGATCAGCATCAAGTACAATGACGAGTTAAGGCGAGTGTTTGAGAATTCGGAGAAGCATATGTGGCTAACTGCGCTGAAAGGAACTGGTCCCTCCAGCAATCCAATTGACCTGAATGTGTTGTGAGTAAACCCCTGGGGAATGCTGTTTGACAACTTCATTCTATCACTTCAAGTGGAAATTCTTTCCCCAGAATAGAGAAGGCAAGAGATGAAATGGAGGTGTTCAAGAATATAGAGGTGATGTTAGAATAAAGAGGAAGAAACTCTTTATATCATCCGAATGGCCTGAAATCAAACAATGCAGATTCAAGGTACACGAGAGGGAAGATGAGGAGTAGTTCATTCCACAGCAAGTTGTCATAACCTGGACTGCTTCAGATGAAGGGGCATTTAAAGCAGATTTCATGCTAACTGTTTCGGCCCGAAACGTCGCCTATTTCCTTCGCTCCATAGATGCTGCTGCACCCGCTGAGTTTCTCCAGCAATTTTGTGTACCTTCATTCTGTCACTTGCTTGGTTTTAGCATTACTTTCTTCAAGAGAGTCAAAAGTGTTTAGATGCCACTAGAACAATAGACTTCTATTTGCTGCAGCTTTACATGCAAAAACACAACTTATAAATGTACAATTAATTAATGTTATAGTAGCTAAAGCAGAATAAATTATCAATGACGCTGGAGATAACTACAGTATTTTCCACGTTTTAAATGTGGAACCTCCTATTTATTGACAATGGTTCTGCTGGACTGTTTATCGATTATAGCTCTGCTAGACTCCTCTTTAACGACTATAGCTCAGCTAGACTGCTAGTTATCGACTATAGCTCTGCCATCAGTACTGCAATCCCATCCAAACGCATCTCCAAACTCTGTTACTGGATCCTCGACTTCATGTCGCACAGCTCAATCAGTGAGGATAGCTGAACACATCTTCTCCAGAGTAGTTCACAACATCAGTGATCCTCAAGGATACATACGCAGTCCACTACACTACTCCTTGTACACTCACTGTATGTCCAAATTCGGCTCTAATTCCATCTGCACGTTTGCAGATGACGGCAATGTGGTGGGCCGCATCACGAACAATGAGTTGGAGTAAAGGAAGGAGAACTTAGCGACAGGGTGTCAGGACAATAACATCAATGTCAGCAAGATGAAAGAGCTGATTATTTACTTCAGGGAGCATGATGGAGTACATGCCCTAATCAGCTTCCATGGTGCGGAATTGGAGATAGTTGAAAGCTGAAATAGTGGGACTATTTGAAGAGTTGCAAGTTCCTTGGCATTAATATAACAAATGACCTGTCACGGACTAACCACATTGTGACACCCAAGATGGTACACCAACGCCTTTACTTCCTGGAAGAAATTCAGCATGTCCCCAGTGACTTGTGCAAACATCTACAGATGAACCATAAAAAGCATACTGTCGGGATGCATCACAGTTTGGTTTGGATGAGCTCTGCCCAAGACTTCAAGAAATTGCAGAGAGTTGTAGATGTAGCCCAGTCCATCACACAAACCTCCCACCATTGACTCCATCTCCACTTCACACTGCTTTGGACAAGCAGCCAACATAATCAAAGACGTTTCCCAGCCTGGCTATTTCTTCTTTAGTTTTTTAATTTAGAGATACAGTGCAAAAACAGGCCCTTTGGCCCATTGAGTCCAAGATCCCCGCATGTTAACACTATCCTACACACATTAGGGACAATTTTACATTTGCACCAAGCTAATTAACCTACAAACCTGTACGTCTTTGGAGTATATCTTTTCTTCTCCCTGCTCCTATCATCATCTAAAAGGCTAGCTCCCTGCTACTGGAACAGCCCAGCCTATGGTAGTAAAGTGCACTGTAGAGTCTCAGAGTCTTTTTCAGTACATATGGCATGTCTACAGCATGGACTGGATCATATTTGATTTTATCCACTACTCACCAGCTCCCACATACAGTATTCCCAAAACAGGACCAATTGTCCTCCAGGTTTGGCTGCTGCAGCTGTCCCATGTGTTGGAGTGGGCTCCAGGCATCAGATGGCAGATTCTGACACTGTGTCCCCAACTTTCCTGAGGGGTTTATACATTAATCAACTGACTTAAAAATTATTAAAAAGTATTTTTTGTTTAATCCTTTAAAGTAAAATGAAAATGTTACCTGCTCGTATGTTTACCATTAAGCCAACAAACCCATCCAAATGAATTAGATCACACAAAATACATTTAATTTTAGTTTAGTTTTGTTTCAAGATAAAACATGGAAACAGGCCCTTCGGCCCACCGAGTCCGCATCGACCGGTGATCCCCGCACATTAACACTATCCTACACTAGGGACAATTTTTACATCTATACCAAGCCAATTCACCTACAAACCTGAATGTCTTTAGGGTGCGGGAGGAATCTAAAGTTCTCGGAGAAAACCCACGTAGGTCCCGGGAAGAATGTAAAAACACGGCAGAGGCAAGCACCCGTAGCCAGGATCGAACCGGGTCTCTGGTGCTGTATACACTGTAATGCAGTAACTTTATAAGTGTACCATTATGTCACCATGGTGATAGTTATATGAGGGGCTTGATGTGAAGATGCTCCATCATCCTGTCTCCAGCTGGTTCATGAATTCTATTTTCTAATGCATGGTTGTGGAAGGTGGGTGTACACTGATCTTCATGTTGACATTCTTACAGAACCGTTGACTAAAATCACCAGAATCCAGCCCAGTGACCGACAACTGGCGACCTGGGAATGATTTTGATTTTGACAAACTTTCATGATGATACAAAAGTTAGTGCAGATAGTGAAGATGGTTGTGAAAGATTGCAGCAGGATCTGGATCGATTGGCCAGGTGGGCGGAGGAGGAATGGTTGATAGAATTTAATACAGAAAAGTGTGAGGTGTTGCATTTGGGACGTCTAACCTGGGCAGGACCTACACAGTAAATGCTAGGCCTCTGGGTAGTGTTGTAGAGCAGAGGAGTCTAGAAGTACAGGTGCATGGTTCCTCGAAGGTCGAGTCGCAGGTAGATAAGGTGGTCAAAAAGGCTTTTGGCACTTTGGCATTCATGAATCAGAGTATTCAGTATAGTGCTTGTGGTGAAGCAATGCCACAGAGCTGGAGGTGGGGGATTATTGTGGATGCATTTCTCAGGAGATTCAGATGTCAAGATCTTATCTTTGTAACTTTATCACTTGAAACCTATTCTCAGGCATAGCTTGCAATGTCGAGGAAGCGTTAGCTGTACATGAATTTGATTTTTCACATCTTTCCTTAAAAATGAATGAACTTGCATTTGATAACATATTTGATTTCCTCAATCCTACATCGGACCTGCCTCTTTCCTATGAGCTGTGTGGTTGTGTGTATCCGTAACAATCCCGTAACAATACATTAAAGACTTGGTGCATGTCCTGGACAATATTTGTTGCTCATACAAGATCACTAAAAAAACACAAGATTTGGTCAATTCGCAGAGTCTTTTACCCATAGTAGGAGAATCAAGAACCAGAGGACAGGTGAGGGGGAATAGGGTGAAAAGGAATCTGAGTGTGACTAGCGTAGATGGGGCATGTTGGTTGGCATGGGCAAGTTGGGCCGAAGGGCCTGTTTCCACGCTATAGTTCTATGATTATCTTGATACTTATGTCAATGTTGTGGGACTTTGCTGTGTGGCAATTGTGACCATATTCCCTATATTACACTGGTCCTTAATTTGGTAAGATTTGAAATTGCAGCATCAGAGATTTTCTGGTTGCAGCAGTGAGGATAACATATAGTTGTTTCTATTGTTGTACCATTTTACAAAACCCACCAGATTGCTTACTAATCTATTTTCATAGATGAACCAGCCAGCCAATTTTAGAAACCTGATTTCAGGACAATGGTTTACGCATTTCAATGGCGTATTATACGTGCCTATTTATAGCCCCAATAGAATACCTGATATTTGACAGAAAAATGTGTGGTATTTCAAAATCCCACAGGGTAGAAGTTAATATAATACTCAGTATAAATCTACAGTTATTTATTTTGTCCACAAATATTATTGCAGAAAAATCAGGCAAATACATTGACAGAAACTTTACTGAATATTTGATTCGCTCATTACGTATTATGGATTTTGCAGTTGTATACATGTCAGTCTTAAAGTCTTAAAGTACAAGGTTCCCCAGAGCCTTATATTTCCGTCTATCTGATGTTTGCTTAATTCCCCAAAAATATATTTTTTTCAAAAGCATGATATCCTTTGGACAATAAAAAAAAAAAGGTTTTTGTTAGGGGAGGAAACACTGTAGTCAGAAACGATTTAAGTTTAAACAAAGATTGTCTAAGAAATCGGTACGTTCCAAGTTACTGGCAGTCACTCATCAACACTGCAGTTTCCCAATACGAAGCTCTTTATATTATTATATCATTTTTGCACCCACAAATTACCACGGTTACTACAGTTACTACAGTTACTAATAAATGGATATGGTAAACTATGAGCTGACACTTCCAATCTAGTTCCAGGCATTCAAATTCTATACATTTATATCAACGTGTTCTCATGACCTCAGGATACCCCCATTGTATTGTAAACCGGTTAACTTGGATTGAAGTTGCTGTTCTTATTGATATATGCCTGGCAGTCAAAGCAATCAGCATAGTCCCACCAACAACAATCTAACTAATTAAAGAAAGTGCGAAATAAAAGCAGAAATGCCACAAATATTTAAGTTCAGTAGCAGCTGTGGAAAGAGAAAAGCTAATTCATTGGGATTGGGATAGTTGAAAGATCATTGGCTTGAAATATTGGTTAGTTCTCCCTCCACAGATGCTGCCTGACTGAAGGAGTACTTGCAGCATTTTCTGTATTTATTTCAGAATTACAGCACCTGTGGTATTTTGCTTGTTCAAGAAGAGAATGATTATCCAGAAAGAGCAAAGACAGAGATCAGGAAATAATGAGAACCTTCCGTCTGATATCTCAGTTCAGTTCAGTTCAGTTGAGTTCTGTTTAGTTTATTGTCACGTGTACCGATGTACAATGAAAATCTTTTGTTGCGTTCTATCCAGTCAGCAGAAAGACAACACATGATTACAATCAAGCCATTACAGTGTATAGATACATAAGGGAATAACGTTTAGTGCAAGGATAAGCCAGCAAAGTCCGATCACGGATAGTTCGAGGGTCACCAATGAGGTAGATAGTAGTTCCGCACTACTTTCTGGTTATGGTAGAAAAACCTTTTAACTATGTCATTAAAGTACAATTAAATGAAGAATTAATTATGCATTTGAATGCTGGCATTATATTTTATATTGTTTGCTGTATGACCCTCCAGCCTTTTAATTTTGATGGTGTCCCACTGAACCGAGGTAGTCCAAACATATTTTGGATGGACCAAGGTCTAAGGTGCAATCTTCTTCTCTACGAAACTTCAAGGTGCATTGAGGAGCCTGGGCTCACCTATATTTAGTGCTTGAGCACTGAGTGGTAGATTGAGCGGAAGGAAGATCAGACATGCTTGAGAATTTTACAAGCATGAACAAATCCATTTGATTCCCCTCTGTGGTCTTCAGCCAATCCAGAAGAGATTAATTTCACTCGTGATTTTTAGACCCATGTCTAAACTTTGAGAACAGATCACGTTGCCTTTGGATTTCTCTACCATTGTGGCAACAGTACCACAGTCAACCATTGGCCCCAAATCAAAATGGTTTGAAACATTGTCTGAGGAAGGATCTCAACTGGAAACGTCTATCCAGAGAGATGCTCCCTGTCCCGCTGAGTTACTGCAGCATTTTGAGTCTATCTTTGGTTTGAAACATTGCACAGCAATAAATAAGAAGGCTGAGCAGAGTTAGGACTGGGTTGTGTGGGCTCCAGGGTTGCAGACAGTCAGTCATGCTCTGGTTAAAGTAATAGGAGCAGGAACATTGCTGCTAAGAAAACATTTTAAATATTTTCTCCAGCAAATGATTCTTCAAGTGCTTTTTTTCCATAAAAAGAGCTTTCATCGTTATTACAGATATCTTGACAAATTCTATGTAATCTTCCTTTATTTTGATTGGGATATGTTCTCACTTTCATGAAGTCCTTTTTTACCTGGCAGTGAAATAACATATTTCAAAATCTCTATTTAAGAGCAATGGCATTACAATGTCCATTATATTTTCTATGGCTCAAAATCTAATTGCTTTTCTCTCTACAGTGCTTCTAATATAGTAAGTTAATTTTATTCACTACTTTTTAAATTCCTATATATTACTATCAGGTGTCAACCTAAGATAAAGTGGTAATAGGCAGCAAATGTAATGGTTATTGTGGAATCATTGCTTAGACGACTGCAGACTTGTACCGCTATGCTGCTACTTCTCTCCAACTAGTATCCAAATCATCATCTATACCCCAAGGTCAGTGCTTGAAACCGACCTGCCTTGATCAGTAATTTCTGGTAATTGATCAGAAAACTATTTGAAGAATGGCTCAAACCCATTGAACCCGGTTTTCAATGGGTGAAATCCCCACAAAAGGGTTTAATGAATAAATGAATGAATTAATGTTTATTGGCCAAGTACGGACACATACAAGGAATTTGCCTTGGTGCTCCGCTCGCAAGTAACAACACGACATAGAGTAACAATTAAGAATGACATATAAACCATTAAACATTAATAATAAAACATTATAGTTTAAACATGTGAAAGAGAGGCTACAGAGTTTTGGTCATTGAGTAGAGCTACTACTCGTGGAAAAAAAGCTGTTTTAATGTCTGGCTGTGGCGCCTTTAACAGTCTGGACTCGCCTTCCAGATGGAAGTGCTTCAAAGAGTTTGTGGCCACGGTGAGAGGGGTCAGAGATGATCTTACCCACTCACTTCCTGCCCCTTGCAGTGTACAGTTCGTCAATGGGGGGAAGATTGCAGCCAACGACCTTCTCAGCTGATCGGACGATTCGCTGCAGCCTTCGGATGTTGGGCTTGGTGGCTGAGCCAAACCAGACCATGATGGAGAAGTGAGGACAGACTCTACGATGGCAGTATAGAATTCGACCATCATTGCCTGTGGCAGCTTGTGTTTCCTCAGCTGCCGCAGGAAGTACATCCTCTGTTGGGCCTTTTTGACTGTGGAGTTGATGGTGGCCCCCCATTTCAGGTCCTTGGAGATGATGGTTCCAAGGAACTTAAAAGACTCCACAGATGTGACTGTGGTGTTGTAGATAGTGAGTGGGGGAAGGGGAGGGGGAGCTTTCTGAAGTGGAGAGCTCCACTTGTGGCACTTTATTTCTGTTCCAAGCTTTTTTCTTTATAGAGCGGATACTGTGCTATTTGTTATTGGGCACGTTTGTCCAAGCAACTAAAGGGTGTCGCTGGTTGAATTAAAAAGCTTAGAAAGTTAATTTTATTAATTTATGATCCCAGCTGAGAATTAAGTATGTTAAGAGTTTCTAACAGGAATTTCCTCGATGTGATCCGGAGAGAAAGTCTAGTGTGCTGGTATTACCCATATGTATTCTCAACATGCAATCCTAGGGGGTGACTTCAGTGTAATTACACATCAGGCATTCTCAGTGTGGTCCCAGTGGTAGCTCTGTCGCTGGATGAACGTCAGGAATTCTCATCAAAAATATGATCCCAGAAGGAAGCCGATTTCAGACTGATGATGCAAAAGGCGCACTCTCACCAAAACCCTTGTTCGGGATCAAATGGTCTCTAGTAGAGTGCCTCAGGAAGCTATGCTGGGCTTTCAACTACTTAAATCAATGTTAACAACTGAGAAGAAGGGACATTGTAGAAGAGTGCATTGTAGCCAAATTTGACTACCACACAACGAAAGGATGGCAAACAAACATGAGTGAGTAAAAGTTTGGAAAATAAAGAAATGCGAGGTTATTAGCCTTAGTAGTAATCATAAATAAGCAGGACATCGTTCGAATGGAGAGAAGCTGCAGAATGGCATAGATAGTGTAGGCAGTCAGAACTTTTCTCCCAGGGCAGAATTGTCCAACATTAGAGGGGCAGAGCTATAAGGTGAGAGGGGGCACGTTTTAAGAAGATGTGCAGGGCAGGTTTTTTTCACATAGAGAGGTGGGGGCCTGGATTGCATTGCCAGGTGTTGTGGTGGAGGCTGATACGATAGTGGTGTTTAAGCTTTTAGATAGGCACATGGATGTGCAGGGAATGGAGGAAAATGGTTCACGGCAGAAGAGATCGGTTTGGCACCATTTTCGGCACAAATATTGTGGGCCAAAGGGCTGTGCTGTACTGTTCCTGTGCTGTACTGTTCTATGTTCTAATGCGGCTGTACAGAAGGATATGTGTGGCCTTGTACGTGAAACTCGCATAGTCAGCATGTAGACACATCAGGTCATCATGAAGGTGAATGGAATATTGGCTTTAATTGAAAGGGAAATAGTGCATGTTAATTTGTGTTTATTGTGTGTTGTTTATTATTACATGTATGGCTGCAGGCAACGACATTTCGTTCAGACCGAAAGGTCTGAATGACAAATAAAGGATTCAATATAAGATTCTGAGGCGGCTGAGACAACATTTTCCTTCGTGGGGGGATCTAGAACTGAGGACAGAGTTTCAGAATAAGAGTTGTGCATTTATTATCACAGTAAGAAAGAATTCACTCTTTCTGGGGAGTGGTGAATCTTTGATATTCTTTATTCCAAAGAGCATGGAAGGTGCACCGTTAAATGAATTTAGACCAAGACGGACAAGTTTAGGTTTCTAAGAGGGAAACAGGTAATGGGAACAGCAGGAAAACAGAATGATGTCAAGGTCATACCAGCCAGGATCTCATTGGGAGGCAGAGCATGCTTGAGAGGCCATATGGCCTTTTCCTACTTATGCTTGTATGATTTCTTTTCCTTCCTCATTCCCATGCTGTGATTGTTATTGCTACGCTAAAAGCACTGAAGTCATGCATCCCTATTGATACGGTATCACAACTATTATTTCCTCTGATCTCATTGTTATGCTGGATGTGATTGTGGCTTTAATCCAGAGAAGATTTTGCAGGTGCCCTGGCTGAGATATATGAATCATCATATGCACAGGTGAGGTGCCGGAATACTGGAAGATGGCTAATATTGTGCCTTACTTAAGCAGGCCTGCAAGGAAAAACCGGGGAACTATAGACCCAGTGAGCTTAACATTTGATGCAGGCAAGGTACTGGAGTGTATTTGAAGGATAAGATACCACACAGAGGGTGGTGGGTATATGAAATGAGTTGCCAGAAGAGGTAGCTGAGGCGGTTACCATAACAACATTTAAAAGATATTTGGACAGGTGCATGGTTAGGAAAGCTTTAGAGGAATACGGGCCAAACGCAGGCAGGTAGGACTAGTTCGCATGAACAAGTTGGGCCGAAAGGTCTGTATCAGAGCTGTAAGACTCTATGACACTTCCTGGTATTTTCCTGGCTGTTCTGTATCCCCCTTTCAACTCAGTAGAGTTTCACAAACTCTACTACCAGCTTAAATGATAAAATCTTTCCTCGTCAGTGCATGTTGACTGCATAGGGTTAAAGGAACTACGAATAGACAAAGATTGAGCAGAATAGAGCTTAATGACTTGCCACTGGGCCCATTCCACAATCATTGAATCCCAGGAAATAATTTTGTTGCAAAAAATCATGATATCAGAAAATATATTTCTCAATAACAAAAATCCTCAAGAAAGCCATCTCTAGATTCTGGTCCAGTAATTAAATGGTGTCGGTGTGCTATCTTTTCATATTCTTTGGTAACACAAGGCTTTGATTATGTGACTGTTACATGTTTAGACATAAACTATAATTATTTTATTTATAGTTAATGAATTTACTTTCAATTCAAGAATAAGCAACCTCCTGATTCCTTCATTTCTCCTTTGTTCAGAATTTATAGTTTGGTCCAGGTGGTCTGAGCCTTTTCCCCACTTCATCAACATTTTCTTCTATTCCATTCCCAATTGTGTTCTTAGCTAGCTTACATAGTAGCTGAGCTATGCACACAGTCCCTCTCTTGACTCTCAGCTGGACTAATGGTGAAAGAGCTGCAATTAATCTTCATCCCATGGTAGAGTTGGGGAAATTGGTTAGTGCCTTTGCTACTGATGGATGTCAAAGTGTGTGACTGTCAGGGGAGAAAATAATTGCTTTTGGCTGCACATCTTTTCAAGGCTGCACTCTACTTAATCTATGTTGACTTCAACTGGTAAATGTTTACAAGTTAGAGGTCCTCGTGCAGAGCTTCGTGCCGTGGGTGAGTTTTCTACATTGCAGAGTCTGCCTCTTGCATGTGAGATTCCCAAGGAGGAAGAGGTTTGCTGGGGTCAGGGCACATCTCCACAGGAGGAAGCAATCCAATCCAGTTCCAATCAACATGAAGGGCTAAAATTCAAGGCTTTGTGTCATAACATTGCCAGTAGAGGGAGATCCACATGCAGTTCGACTTGTCAGCAAGAACGAATTACTGAGCTCTGAACCCAGCCTCTTCCATCCGAGAGTACTGAGAAAAGCAGCGGGAGACTTTGTTACTCAACCATGACGGAGAAACTGGTTTCACGATTTTATCTACCACACCGATGAGCTTTCAGAGTTTTCAGTGCAGGTCCGATGTAAGTTTGTCTAGATAAAAACACGTCTTCCTTTCATCACACAGAAATGAACATTAGTCTTGAATCCCTTGGGGGCCGGGTGCCTGAGCACAATACCACATGATGTTCGTCAATGAGTTTCTGAATTATTGTGACACATGCATGCAATTTCTGCGAGATCTGAGGCAAGTTTGATGTTTCAATTTAATAGATCAATGTGTCTGAGAAGTTGTTTCATGGGTGTAACGTATTTAAGAAGATTCATGATAGGTCATGTAATGAACTCATCATCTGTGCCTGTCCTCGTCACCCTGGGCTATTCCTATTTCTGCATTTATTATTGCAGTTTCACATTACGGGTTGAACTGGAGACCTAGCTATCATGACAGATCCACAAACTGAAGCAGACATAAACAGCGATGTGAATCCTGTGCCCTGCCCCCAGATTGTCTTGAGGGTCTTTTCACAGCCTGCTGCCTTTGAACTGCTTTAAAATTTCACTGATAACCATGGATGAATGAAAACTAGCTCAAATGGATATGTAATTTAAAAACAACTATAACAAAAAACGGTTAAGAAAATAATAGTTTAGTTTTGAGATACAATACGGAAACAGGCCCTTCGGCCCACCAAGTCCGCACCGACCAGCGATCCCCATACACTATCTTACACACTCTGGACAATTTACCGAAGCCAATTAACCTACAATCCTGCACGTCTTTGGAGTGTGGGAGGAAACCAGAGCACCCAGAGAAAACCCACGTGGTCACAGGAAGAACGTACAAACTCCGTACAGGCAGCATCCATAGTCAGGATCAAATCCAGGTCTCGGGTGCTTTAAGGCAGCACTGCGCCACCATAATAATATACTTGAACACTTAAGCCACCAAATTTGTTTTTAATTGAGTGGAAGTGCACAAAAATCTTTTTAATCTAGTTCATCAACTTCAGTGCTACGCACCAGCCGAGGCTGGAATGAAACTGAGAGACCGGATATATTTTCTATCCAGCCCCTCAGCTCAGGAGATCCATGCTCCACTTCCTCATATTTGGTAGAGCATCCAGTGGCAGAATAGGAAGTCAGATGCCCCAGCATTCGAGCTCCAGTTTATCTCGGACAATCACGTTGCAGCGGGTAGGCACGGACGTGGGAGATAAGCTGGTCCATGACGAGGATACTGCCAGCCGTTCTCCACATTTCAGGCTCTGCCTTCCTATGAAGTGACATAAGATCGAACCAGCCAGGGGCTGCCAGGTGGGTTGCAACAACAGCCACGTCAACCGGACGGTGTGGCAGCTGGTGAAGAAGGGCTTGCTGGTGCAACTAGTGGCATTAGCACCTAGTTTTGGCACAGAGGTGAAATGACACAAAGTGCTGGAGTAACTCAGCAGGCCAGGCAGCATAAGTTTCATACGTTCTAGGAGCAGAATTAGGCCATTCGGCCCATCAGGTCTACACCACCATTCAATCTATCTTTCCCTCTCAACCCCATTCTCCTGCCTTCTCCCCATAATCCCTGACACCCTTACTAATCAGGAATGTGTTAATCACCACCTTAAAAATATCCATTGACATGGGTAGTTGCTGTGTTCCCCTTCTGAGGCGGTACCCCAGAAATCACACATCCACTAACACCTTTAGCAATGTAACACTAATCAGAGCAATGTGAAAACCAGCCATTCACAGTGAGAGAAATATGAATCAGAAACATATCGAGAAGTGTTGGGTCAGTGGATATAATCGTCGCGATGGCCTTGAATGTGCAAAATGCTGTCCTTGAACTCTTTGACCTTTTGACTTCATGGCTTTAGAAGTAATATGCTGGAGCAAATGATCTCTCTCTCCACAAAATTAGAAGGCACCTCTCCCGCTGTGATTGTCCCAGCCCACAGATTCAGGCCACTGTGCCAGCTCCAACACTTCAGTGGCGAAGTGGAGGTTGACTTCCACAGTGTGAAGGGTTGCGGTACTAGTTTGGAGAGGTGGCAGAGAATAGAATGTAGAATAGAACTGTTGATGGTGCTGCAAATAAATTTCACTCTGATTCAACTGAATCAACTGGTTTTGAGTGACATGAAATTGCTGTGTTTGCACAGTAGATGCAAATTCTACCCACTGTTTTCTCCTTTCCATACCTGATTTGACGCTAAACTCACCCACTCTAATTCGCCTCCCATGCTCAAGTGTTTTCTATGTTTATTTCTCAATTTAATTGGTGAAGCAGACTTCCTATTGGTTGTTCTGTTCACTCAGGCTCAGGAGGTGGGTGTCCTGCAGTGAGTGACTCACCTCTTGGCTCCCAAAAGCCTTTGTCACCATCTACAAGATGCAAGCCTGATAAACTACTCTCTCCTCGTGCCTAATGAGTGGACCGCCAACACACACAAGAAACCTGATACTATTTGGGGTGGCACGGTGGCGCTGTGATAGAGTTGCTGCCGTACAGCGCTTACAGCACCAGGGACCCGGGTTCGATCCTGACTACGCATGCTGTCTGTATGTAGTCTGTACGTTCTCCCCATGACCGTGTGGGTTTTCTCCAAGATCTTCGGTTTCCTCCCACACTCCAAAGACGTACAGGTTTAGAGATTAATTGGCTTGGTATGAATGTAAAATTGTCCCTAGTGTGTGTAGGATAGTGTTAATGTGCGGGGATCTTTTTTTTTTTTTTTTTTTTTTTTTTTGGATACATCCCAAATGTATCACCTCAACCACAGAGAGGACCAGGCAGCAAGCATATGGGAACACCACCACCTGCATGTGTTCCTCCAAGTCACACACTGTTCTCACTTGGAAATGTTTTCATGCTAACTAGATCTAAATCCTGGAATTGCCTCCCTGATAGTATCATCACCCGAAGGACTGCAGCAAATCAAGAAGGCAAAACATTACCACCATCACAAGATCAATTAGGAATAAGCAATAATAAGAATGCTTATTAATAATAAGCCTTAATAAGAACGCTCAGATCCTGAAAATAGAAAAAAATACTAGGCCTTTGCAAAAAAGCAATGTGTTCAAGACATCTTAGAACCAGAGGTTTGAGTATATTAAAAGACCAAATAATATCAAATGATATATAAGATATTTAGTTGGCTGAATTGGCGAACAAATCTGATTGCACATGGATGTTCCTGCTGATGAATAACAATGCTAAAAGGTCAGAAGCCAGTCTAACAAAAAAACATAATGTCCTTTAATCACATAATATATAGGATCCCTTAGGGTACAGACTAAAATGTGCTAATCATTCATTCATTACCTTCCACACAAGGCAGGAAGAGCTCTGTAATCAAGAGGAGTGGTGATCCATTACTGCAATATAGGCCATTTTTGAGAATCCTGGATATTTATCACTCCAAAACATTTAGAGCATCATTCAGTTTTACTGGCTGCAGGTGTACCTAGAACTTGTAATATCTAGGAACAGCACCTCATATTCCGCCTGGGTTGCTTGCGTCCGGATGGCATGAACGTTGAATTCTCCCAGTTTTGCTAGCCCTTGCTGTCTCCTCCCCTTCCTTAACCCTCGAGCTGTCTCCTCCCATCCCCCCGCCCTCGGGCTCCTCCTCCTCCCTTTTTCCTTCCTTCCTTCTCCCCCCCACCCCCCATCAGTCTGAAGAAGGGTTTCGGCCCGAAACGTCGCCTATTTCCTTCGCTCCATAGATGCTGCTGCACCCGCTGAGTTTCTCCAGCATTTTTGTGTAACTTGGAATATCAGCCAGGATAGGATGTGAAGTGGAGCATCCACATTTCTTCAATCTGCCCAGACTAAAGTTCCCAAATCCACTTGGACAGAAGTCTGTAATGTTATCCCTAGATCCTCCTGCCTCCTTCTGCTAAAGCCCTGATCTTTCACCAGTCATTTGACAATTCCAACCTCTTGATGCAGTTTCTGTACACCAGTCTGAAAATGACTGGGTACATTGAGGTGGTGCACACAGTCTCCAAACTGAGTTATTGTGTATGACTGCTTACAATCTAAAATGCGTCGGCAATAATCCTGAAGCTGGAGTTCAAATCTCTCATGGCAGCATGGGAATTTAAATTAAATTAAATAAAAATGTAATAAAAATAATTAATCAGTAATGGTGACCATAAAACTGCCAAGTGAGTGTACAGGGCCATCTGGCTCTTCGCAGGAATTAAACCTGAATCTGGCTAACGTGCAACTCCTGACCATCTGACGACATAATGAACAAAGACAGCTATCTGATTCTGGCTTCCTCATGATACCCCTAATGCGCAAAAGGTGTAGAAACCCCAAGTTGATCAATGATAATATTTAATCATTTAATAGTGTGATTGAATCTTATATCCACTTTGGGGGTAAATGGGGGCAAAACAATAGTCGTAGAGTGATACAATGTGGAAACAGGCCCATCAGCCCAACTTGCCCACACCAGCCAACATGACCCAGCAACACTAGGCCCACCTGCCCGCGTTTGGTCCATATCCCTCCAAACCCGTTGTTTCCATGTACTGTTTCTTAAATGCTTAAAATTCCCTGCCTCAACTACCTCCTCTGGCAGCTTGTTCCATACACCCACCAACGTTTGTGTAAAAAAGTTACCCCTCAGATTTATATTAAATCTTTTCCCCTTCACCTTAAACCTATGTCCTCTGATCCTCGATTCCCCTACTCTGGGCAAGAGACTGTGCAGCTGCCCAATTTATTCCTCTCATGATTTTATACACCTCAATAAGATCGCCCCTTATCTGATGACACTTTTGATGTTCTCCAACCTGGCGTAAGGAGCACATAGGAGCGGAAATTATGGAATTGGCACAGAAAACAATTGAGATCACAATGGACAACAACATCTTCTCATGGGAACATAACACACAGTAAGGAACCTCCTTAATATGATTAACAAGCTCATCAGGAAGGCTGGCTCCATCCTGAGTGCGGAGTTGGATTCATGGAAGGTGGTCGTGGAGTGGAGGATGCTCCTCAAACCAGAGCATCTTGGACAATACAGCTCACCTCCTCCAAGACACACTGGTCAACCTGAGGAGTACCTTCAGCAAGAGACTGGTTCCACCAAGATGCAGTACAGAACGCCACAGGAGATCCTTCTTCCCTGTGGCTTTCAAACTGTACAACTCCTCTCCCTGGGGTAGACTAACTCCCCTTCCCCCCCCCCCCCCCCAGTCTTTGCACATATCCAATCCTTTCCACTCGTCACTTTAATTTCATGTATCTTGTACTTTATGACTGTTGGCAGATCAATTTCCCTCCTGGGATAAATAAAGCTCTATCGTATCATATCGTATCGTAATTAACAAAGAGAATTTTCAGATTCACTGTGCTGCTAAGCAGTCAATGCAAATTTTTCTGCCAACTCTGCCCTCAGTTTCTCCCCTGCATATTCCTGCTGCTAATGACTTGATTAGAAATCAGACCACTTCTCCATGGATGCAACAGCAGAGATAGGTCTGGCGGTCTCCTGCTGCCCGCATATCCCAGGACATCGGCAGCGGAGCCTTTTCCCATGTCAGGTGTTCTGCATCTGGGAACAGTCAGTTGTGCAATGTGCAAGAATGCTCCCTGAGAGGAACTATTAATAGCATCACTAACAAATCAGCCTTCAATTAATTACGCACATCACAACATAATAGAACCCAGCAGCGGTGCGGTAATAAAATGGATCAGCAGTTATCTGTGCTTCCATGTGCCTGCCAGGTCTCATCTCACTGAATCAGCCGCATTGATTGATTTGAAAGCAGAGATGGAGGATGCATCACCATCAATGTATCACGTATGCAGGACATTGCAGTGAGCTTTATCATTGCAAAACTCTTACTCGATGATTATCAGCGCAGACGGGCAGTACAGGTGAACAAACTGACATTAGGTGAAATATTTCAAACTCATTTTCACCCTGTGGTCAGTATGGGAGCAGTAGGCAAATGTAATATTTCAACATGCGGGCCCCCTTGACAATGCCCAGCCTCCACAAATGGAAAGTCAAACTTGATGAAGAGAATGTTCCAGTTGCTGAGCCTGCCTGATCTTCACAGCCTGATCGCAGAAGCCAAATGAGACCTTTTGTCAAACTGGGTTCTGGGTTCAGCTCCCACATACTCAGTTACAAAGGCTAAAGTCTACCAATTCTTTGCTGTCTGGGCTGAAGATAAATTCAGATGTCTTGTATTCTAGTTTCATCTAGTTTCCCTCTCCCCTGACTCTCAGCCTGAAGAATAGGAATAGGAATATGTTATTATCACATGTGACTAGGCACAGTGAGATTCTTTGCTTGCAGACACAATGTATACAAATAGCAGCCACCTACAACACTGACAGTCACAAAGCACGCTGGCTCCCCCTTCCCCCCCTCCCCAGCAGTTCCCCCATGCCAGGTCCCCATTGTCCATAGCCCCCCCCCCCCCCCCCCATTGTCCATTGTTCTTCCCCTCCCCCCTCACGACGGTCCCCCCATGCTGGGTGACCCGAAACATAACCTATTCCTTTTCTCCGGGGATGCTGCCTAACCCGCTAAGTTAATCCAGCATTTTGTGTCTATCTCAGAGTTCTGAGGCCAGTCTTCTAGTCCCAGTCCCCATCTTGACAAATCAAAGTCCAACATGAGGCAGAAGAGGCAGTGATAGACAATAGACAGTAGACAATAGGTGCAGGAGTAGGCCATTCGGCCCCACGAGCCAGCACCACCATTCAATGTGATCATGGCTGATCATCCACAATCAGTACCCCGTTCCTACCTTCTCCTCATATCCCCTGACTCCGCTATCTTTAAGAGCCTTATCTAACTCTCTCTTGAAAGTATCCAGAGAACCGGCCTCCACCGCCCTCTGAGGCAGAGAATTCCACAGACTCACAACACTCTGTGTGGAAAAAGTATTTCCTCATCTCCGTTCTAAATGGCTTACCCCTTATTCTTAAACTGTGGCCCCTGGTTCTGGACTCCCCCAACATCCCTTAATGACGGATTAAATATCGACTAAAAATTGCAAATGCTGGAAATCTGAAACAAAACGGAAAATCCTGGAAATACTCAGCAGGTCAGGAAGAATCTGTCAAAAGAGAAATAGACTTAATGTTTACATTTATTTCTCTTACCACAGATGCCATCTGATCTGCTGAATGTTGCTATTTTTGCTGTTTTTGAAAATCCTTAACTTTAATTGAACAGCATGCCTGATCTTAAATGTGTCTGGAGTCTACACTTCATGAAACGGAACAGGTAGTTGCTATAACGCGTGTTTCCATATCACTAATTGGATGCAACGCAATGGACTAATTAGAGAACACTATTTGAATTACATGGACCAAATTGGTTACGATGTGATTTAAATCGGGATCGAGCTTGAATTGTTTTCTCAAAATTGGATTGTTTTTTCTAGAATGCCAGTGGTTGAGGAGAGACCTGATAGGTATAATAAGTTATCAGAGGCATAGATAGGGTAGATTGTCAGAAACTTTTTCCCCAGGGTGAAAATGCCAAAGACTAGAGGGCATAGGTTTAAGGCAAGAGGGGCAAAGTTTAAAGGGGATGTGTGGATCATGTTTTTTTTTACACAGAGGGTGGTGGGTGCCTGGAACGTGGTGCCAGTGTTGATGATGGACGCAGATATGATAGTGGAGGTTAAAGGCTTTCAGATAGGCAATTGAGAGGTATGGATCATGAGCATCCAGATGAGGTTAGTTTATCTGGGAACTATGTTCAGCATGTTCCTGTGCTATACTTTTCTATGTTCTATATTCTAAGAGAACCACTTAAAAGTTACTTTGGAAATTGACGAGCAGCAAAAAAAGCTGTCTTGGGGAGAAATAATTTGAGGTAAAAAACAACTTCCATGCAACCTCCTAACAGTAATCAGATATTAATGTCTCGTAGGAACAGTCTGTCAGTTTCACAGCGTGTGACCATAGAAATTGACAAGCAATCGGATCTGTTGACAATTGTGTAAAGATAATCTAGTAAGCAATATAACGCACAGTCTTTAGTCTTTTTAGCTTGCAGTAACAAAAATAACATAGAGCTATTGAAAAGACCTTTGTATTTGAAAATCATGTAGGAAAAAATAACTTTGTTATTGCAAGTCTGAAATGCTCACATGCCTAACCCACTTTTATCCATGGACATAATTAATTTAAAACTCAATTTTCTATAAAGGTTTCTTAGAAACGCAACTGTTGCATTATTACAAAACTACCTGTACACCAAGTTGCAGTTTTTAGGCACGCAGGTCTTTAGATTTCACCCCATTTTAATCATCCATTGCTTTTTCATACAGGAAAAGGAATTACAGCAGGAAGTGTGTGATGCATACATCATCTTACTTCCCTTTAAGGAAGAAAACATGTCTGTAATAATCCACCTTGGTATTTGCAAAAGCCTTTCAGAGTAGATTGAGTATGCCAAACTACCATCAATATACTGTAGCAATGTAATGGTACTTTATTGATACATGTACCTACAGTGTAGATGCAGTAAAATATCTTATTATATGCAGCACAATCATACCTAAGTACCAGAGTGTAAGAACAATAAATTACACTGAGACAATAAGAAAGAGTCAACCTGTTTCCGGCGCCATTTTGTGAGATTCAGATCCAAATCAACATCAACATCAGAGGACCTAAAACACTCGACAATGGCTATACCAACATCAGGAACGCCAACCGTTCTATCCCTAGCCTGTACTTTGGAAAACAAGACCTCCTGGCTGTGCTTCTTTTTCTTGTGTACAGGCACAGACTGAAGAACATGGCATCAGAGAAGAGCACTAGGAAGAGCTAGTCAGAGGAGCAGTTACGGGATTGCTTCACGTCAGTGGACTGGTCCATGTTTAAGATTTCATCAACAGACCTGAATGAATATGCCTTTCTGAGTCTTCCACAACCAGGAGCCCCGGTTAAACTAGGAGACTCATAATCTGCTGAGGGCTAAGGCTGTGGTGTTTAAAACTGGCGATCCAATATCATACAAGAAGTCCAGGTATGACTTTGTGAAGGCCACCAAGTGTGCTCAGAGACAATTACGAGCTAAGCTGTAGTCACAGACGGACAGCTGCAGCAGAGCGTGCATGCCAGCACCTCCAACAAGGTGCAGCATAAGAGCCAATGACCCATCACTTACAGATGACCTCAACTAGTGTTCCATGCTCACTTTGAAAGAGAGAACAATGACACAGCTACACAACACACCCCACAGGCCCTGTGATCTCTGTTTCTGACGCCAATGTCAGGCGGTCCTTCAAGAGGGTGAATATTCTACAAGTGTCCAGCCCTGGGCGAGTACCAAAGACCTGTGTGGACCGACTGGCCACAGTGTTCAAGGACATCTTCAATCTCTCGCTTCTGCGGTCTAAATTTCCCACCTGCTTCAAAAGGGCATCTATCATACCAGTGCCCAGGAAGACCACAGTGATCTGCCTCAATGACTACCATCTTGTAGCATTTACATCATTGAAGTACATCTCAAAGTACTTCAAAAGTGTCCGTTAAAGCGCAAATCAACTCCTGAAATGAACTAGATCCGTTTTAATCAGCTTATCACCACAAGTCAACAGTAAATGCTATCTCAATGACTCTCCTCTTTGCTCTGGACCATTTAGAATACAAGGTCATTTTAGGCTGCTGTTCATCAACTACACCACCAGCATTCAATACTTCAACACCTCCAAACTCATCATCAAGTTAGAAGACCTGGGTCTCATTTACAACTGGATCCTTGACTTAAAGCCTGAGACTTAAACCGTAAGCATAACCTTTTCAAGAATCAAGAGTGTTCTATTGTCTTATGTCCCAGATGGAACAATGAAATTCTTACTTGCTGCTGCACAACAGAATATGTATTCATAATAAATAATATGATAAACGAGAGAGAAAGAAACAGTTCAGTGTGTATATATATACGTACTCACATATGTTTATATATATATAACGCATACTCAAAAAACAAACAATAACAGTGCAATAATAATAATAATAATAGTCTATTGTAGTTCAGAGCTTATGAGGTTGTAGTGTTTAATAGCCTGATGGCTGCAGGGAAGAAACTGTTCCCGAACCTGGACGTTACAGTTCTCACGCTCCTGTACCTTCTTCCTGATGGCAGCGGTATTAAAAGGGCATCCACTTTTTATTACTTTGATGATGAAAGCTGCTTTTTAGAATGATCTCCTATATGTTTCAATTGAATTAATGTATATTTTATGATCCAAAGTGTGATACTAATTTGAAAACTGTTACTAATTCAGTAAAATCAGTACCTGTTAAATTGCTTTCCAACTGTAGCCTGTTGTTCATCACTACTCAAAGCATGCGGCGAAAATTATAGGTTTCACTGAATGAAAACCTCTGAAATGTTTTGTTGCAGCGTGCTTGTCTAATCGACTTGAAAAGACTGCAATAGAGGTTCATTCATTTGGAAATAAGGCTCACAATGGCTCATATGGATAGAATTAGGACAACAACATTTATGTAAATTTAACGAGTTTTATGGAAAGTATTTAATATAAATAGCAAGCATCAAATTTCAAATTGCTTGGTAGAGTTACTTCCCTTTCCATGCTCATCATATTATAACCAATGTAATAACATTTGGAGTGAAGTTCATCAATTAAAGAAAAAATGCTTTGCCAAAAGAGTTTTATTATCGATGAAGGATATTCCAAAGAACTATATATCAGTGAGAGTACTCTTTGAAATATTATTACAGTAGCAATACAGGAAAAATAATTACACGGAACCAACCACAAATAGTAATGTGACTGTGATATGATAAAATGATGTTGACTGAGGGATGAATATTGGTCAGGACTTTGGAAATGATTCAGAACTAACACCACAGGAATGTCAGCTTATCGAAAAAGTTGCATCAGTTGAACGCACGTCTTTGGAATGTGGGAGGAAATCGGAGCACCCAGAGAAATCTCATGTGGTCACATGGAGAACATACAAACACAGTACAGACAGCACCCGTAGTCAGGATTGAACCCGGGTCTCTGGCACTGTAACGCAGTGACTCTACCACTGTGCCATTGTGCTGCCCTATTAATAAAAATATGGAATGCGTTATGAATTTGCGTATCACCCTTGTGCAGGGACTATGCTAATCTTCTCTGTGTCTTATTTATATATGTGCTGCTGATATGGTGCACAGCCAATGAAGTACTTTCAGAGATTGTCACTGTTCATTCATTACATCTATATGCAAAAATTAGCTTTTTTTTAAATGATTCTGTTCAAGAGGAAATTATTAATTTCACAACTAAAATATAGAATTTATATTTATTTATATTCACTGAGGATGACCCCACAACATCACAGGGTGGATAACCAGTTGGATTGACACCTTACCATACTTTTTAACCATGAAAGTCAACATCAAAGAATATATCGATTCTGGTGCCATTTGGGATAAATATTTGTACACTGCCGTGGGTCTGCAGTGAGCTGGTAATCCACAAGTGAACCGAAACATGTTTGCAAATGACCTAGGGTCAGATTAATACTCCAGTTTTAGGTAACAGCAGTCTGAAGAAAGGTTCCGACCTGAATCGTCACCTATCCGTTTTCTCCAGAGATGCTGCCAGAGCCCCTGAGTTACTCCATCACTTTGTGTCTTTTTTTTTTGTACACCAGCATCTGCAGTTCCTTGTATCTACAATAATAAATACTCTACTAGTTACACCCTGCCAATCCACGGACACTCTTGGGTTGTCAGGCTTTGTAAGGTTGTCAGGCGTTGTAAGGTTCCACCAGTTTGCTGGTGTAATTAAACTAATTAGGAATGAGAGGGGTGATAAGAATTCAAAGCGACTTCAAGAGGAAATTGACAACCTGACAACAAGCAACAAGATAGCAGATGGAATATAATGAGGATAAATGTGAGGTTATTCACTTTGGCAGAAAGGAACAGAAACATTGGGCATTTTTGAATGGTAAAAGAATGGGAAATGTTGATGTTCGAAAAGACCTGGGTGTCCTTGTACAAAAGTCACTAAAGCCTAATGTGCATTTGCGATATATAACTAGAAAAGCATATGTTCTATTGACTTTACAGCTGGATTTGAGAACAAGGGTAAAGATGTCTTACCATATTTATGTGGCTTTAATGAGACATTGAGTACGATTTTGGTCTGCTTGCCTATAAAATGGATGTAATTGCTATTGAGGGAATGCAGCAAAGATTTATCAGTCTGGATCCAGGAATAGCAGGATTGTCATAGTGGGAGATATTGAGGCAGCCAGGCCTGTGTTCTCTACAGTTAAGATGTTTTAGAGGTTATAGTAAGTAAGGGGAGTGGAAAAGTTGAGGTGGTTGATGTCTCGCCGGCAGTTGGAAATGAAAAGATCTAAAGAGGGTAGAGGGCCATCTGAAGAAGGGTCTCAACCCGAAACATCACCCAATCCTTCTCTCTAGAGATGCTGCCTATCCTGCTGAGTTACCCTTGCATTTTGTGTCTACCTGTGTTCTTTACAGTTTGGAAGTGACCTCATTAAAACATGGAAAATACTTTGACAATTGACAGGGCAGATGTGAGAAGGATGATTCCCCTGGTGGGGAGTCTGAAACTAGGGGATTACTAGGGGGTAAGTAATTTAGAATTGAAATGAGGAACCATTTTATGACTGAAATGATGTTGGATTTTCACAGTTCTCTATCGCAAGAGACCGTCCATTTGATGGAGGTTCATCCATTGATTTAATTCAAAACTGAGACCAATACATTTTCGGATATTCAAGGAATCAAGGGATATGGAAATATTACAGAAAAATTATGCTGAGGTAGAGGGTCCATCATGAACTTGCTGAATGGCAAACAGACTTGGGGGGACCGAATAGCTTACTCCTGCTGATGTATTAATATTCTTGAAGCAAAAGTGAAAATATTAGGGGGATGGCAAATGCTCGCTAAACATCAGGAATGATATTCTGGATGTAAGCCTTTAGTTGGATAATAACCTGCAGGTAAACCAAAAGATGAATGATAATCTGCTGGTAAACCCTTTACAAAATGAACGTAAGCAGGCAAACACTGAAAGGCAATCTGTAATTAAATACTGAGTGGTATGGTAATCTTCAAGTGAAGTCTCTACAACCTGATAATATTCCAGAGGATTATCTGTAGTAATTCATTAAGAGAATAATAAAATGAAAATTCCTCAATTTACTCAAAACCTATAAGCGAATTATTTGTTGTCCATTACCTAAAAGGATCTGCATCTTAAAGTTTATAACTGCTGTTTTGGCAAAATACGAATTAAAAAGTGATAAAATACTATTTTATGGTTAAAATACTATTTTATAGTTAATTTACATATTGTATTTGAAACTTCAGATTGATTGTCCACTCTCTGTTTCCAATAGATGTCTATAGGTCTTCCTTTATGAAACCAGCATTCTCAAGGAATAAATCAAAGTGCGGTATTCTTGCAGTAAGTGAAAGGTTGAACTGCTGAATAGCTATGTGTTGTACTTTGATTCATCTTGAGATGGCCACCCTGTTATAGGGGCTATGCCATAAAGCTGGAAAGAGTGCAGTAAAGATATGCAAGATGTTGCCAGGAATTGAGGCACTGAGTTATAGGGAGAGGTTGGGCAGGCTAGGATTGTATCCTTTGGAGTGTAGTAGACTGAAGAGTGATCTTCAAGAGGTGAATAAAATCATTGGGAAGCATAGATAGGGTCAGTACTCATAATCTTTTCTCCAGGGTCAGGAGTCAAGAACCACAATCAGTACCCGGTTCCTGCCTTCTCCCCATACCCTTTGATTCTGCTAGCCCTAAGAGCTCTATCTAACATCCTTCCTATAGCAGTGTGAGCAAACTGAATACAATACTCCAAATGTGGCCTCACCAACATCTTGTACAATTGTAACCTAACGTCTATGGATTATTTCAGTCGTTTTAGTGTTTTACTGCAATCACAGGTTTTCTAAATACATTTCACTTGTAGATTTAGCCCGATAACAATCATTGTTTTTATTTTAATTATCTTTTAATCAATCTCAGAAAGAACTGATAAGGATGATGGTCGGCCTCTGCAAACTGTGGGAAGAACTGCCACAATACCCTGCGCATATTAATCCCATGTTGATTACAATTTGAACAATAGTATTACATTGACCCTACACTGTTTATATATTAGGCATTGCAGATTTGCAATCTATAACCAAAGTGCTTGCACCTACAGCAAGTAACAATTTTCAGCAAGAAATACAAAGCAAAGCATATTTTTCACTGTGTCATACCATTCGAAGTGTATTTCAACAGAATACAGGAAAAGGTGGTAGTGTCTAACAAAAGTTTGTTCAGTCCCTTATGCAGTCACTTGTGCAGCGGGTGGGGGGTGGAATCGTCAAACCTTTTTGAAATATGAGCCATAGGTCAAATTTACAGACCAAAACGATTAATCTAATTAAACTTTCATTTGCTGCAGTTTGGTTCATCATATAGAATCCAGAACTGATAGTGATACAGGTACTTAATTTCCCTTCTTCCCGCCCCCTCCCCCCCCGCCCAACCCTCACATCAGTCTGAAGAAGGGTCTCGACCCGAAACGTTGCCTATTTCCTTCGCTCCATAGATGCTGCCTTACCGGCTGAGTTTCTCCAGCATTTTTGTCTACAAGGTACTTCATTTGGTGTGCGGGATTGTTCTCAGGAATGCTAAGGCCAAGGAATGCAACCAACTTGAGGCGAGATATACGTGATGGATAGATTCAGTGACAAATTATAGAGTGAATTCTTTAGGCTGAAATAAAGACATGTTGGTGCTGTGGAGGGGGGTGGTTCACATCTATTTGTGGTGTCTCCATTATAAGAGTGCTTACTGCTGATGCAGAATGTCAACAGAAAAAGGAAAGGGTGCTAATGCCATCACCATATTGCAGATTACGAGGTAGAGTTAGTTTTAAATGTTAGTTATTAAGCACCATCATACATGCCCACGAACCGACCCTATTTCCTTACCACTCACCTAATAGGGCAGCAGCAAATTCCCTCACAATCAGGTATGTGGGAGTAAACCTGAGTACCTGGGGAAATGGGCTTCACGGTGGCGTAGAGGTAGAGCTACTGCCTTACAGCGCCAGAGACACGGGTTTGATCCTGACTACGAGTACTTGTCTGTACGGCATTTGTACCGTCTCCTCGTGACCTGCGTGGGCTCTCTCCGAGATCTTTGGTTTCCTCCCACACTCCAAAGACGAACAGGCTTGTAGGTTAATTAGCTTGGTATAAATGTAGAAAATTAAAAAAAATGGTCCCTAGTGCGTTTACAGTTATAACACTAGTTATACAATACAATACAATACAATACAATACAATATTTATTCCATATCATTTGAACCTCAGTGAGGCTCAAACGAAACTCCGTTTCCACAGCCATACAAACAGACAATTCCTACAAGACATACAGACAATTCAATTGTGCAGGAATCGCTGGTCCATGCGGAGTCAGTGGGCCGAAGGGCCTGTTTCCGCGCTGTATCTCTAAACTAAACTAAACTAAAGCTAACAGAATTGATGCTAAGTGAAATCATTATGGCTTTATTACTGAGAGATGCATTACTGACAGTGCTACTCTGCTGGGAACCTGATATGAACTGGTGCCCTCCTTGTTGTTGTTGAGCCAGGAACCCGGAAACAAAAACCCGACATAAACCCTTCTCCTCCGCTGGGAAGCTGGGTACAGGTCCCTAGTGCGAACCTCTGCTCTCTCCGTTACAACATGCTGCTCTGCGGGGAACCTGAGCCCAATAATCTGGCACGCTCCCCTGCATTCCTCGTTGCTGTAACCTGCTGTGTTGCAAAACTGGATCCAGAGATCTGGTGTTCTCCACTGCTGTTTTGGGAAACTAGTTTAAATCTTTGCCTCAGTTGGCAAACTCAAAGCAATGAATTGCCCACAGAGTTGCTGCCCATGAGGGCCAGGGTTGGGCAGGTCAGGGTGAGCAGTGCTGGCACTCAGCATTGAGTTATGGGGCTCAGGTTTTTGTATAGTAAATATGACGGTGAAGGAAGGACAATATGTATCCAAGTTGAGATGGTGTGCCACTTAGAGGGTGAACGTGCAAGTAGCAGTGCTACCCTGCACCTCCTGCCCTTGTTTTGTTTTGTTTAGTTTAGTTTAGAGATACTGCGCAAAAACAGGCCCTTCTATCCCCCGAGTCCACGCTCACCAGCAATCCCCGCACGCCAACACTATCCTACACACACTAGGGACAATTTACGATTCTACCAAGCAAATTAGCTACATACCTGTACGCCTTTGGTCTTCTATGTAATAGGGGTCACAAGTTGGTGGAGGCCAATAAGGAAAAAACAGTTATAAACAAACTGCTGGATGAACTTAGCAGGTCAGAGCATCTGGAAGAAGCCTAAACGGTCTGAGGGAGAATGTGTAAATTTCATACTGGGGTCACTGGAGATCTGAATCGACCCCAGGTCTCTAGCGCTGTGAGGCAGCAACTCTACTAGATGTTCCACTGTACCATCACGCTAGAAAAAGCATGTGGTAGCAAACAACAGGGCTAAGCATGAAAAGGCCGCAGGCAGTTCACGATGTGCAGAGAAACATTACCTTTGTTAGGCTTATGCATAATGACAGTGGTTTTGACTGGGGGAATGACAGGGATGAATACTGTTTGGAGCAAGCAGTTCTTGGAATTGTTTGGAAAGTACAAGAAATTCAAGACATTTGGGAAGTGTCTACACTTTGGGTACAAAAAAAATTTGCTAGGACAGAGGAGTCAAAAGTTGTTTTATTGAGGAAAGAGGTGATGCCAGCAGTTTTGAAGATCTCAGGGGTCTGGGATCCTTATAGTTAGGAACAGTATTTCTTTCATTCGAGATTCTGCTCAATGCTTTTGGCAATACCTTCAATGTAGAGCGGTAGACCTGCTGCTTTACAGCACTTACAATGCTAGAGACCCGGGTTCGATCCTGGCTACGGGTGCTTGTCTGTACAGAATTTATACGTTCCCCCTGTGACCTGCATGGATTTTCACCGAGAACTTCGGTTTCCTCCCACACTCCAAAGACGTACAAGTTTGCAGGTTAATTGTAAAATGTAATAAACGTAAAAAATGTTATAAATGTTAAAAAAAATTGTCCCCAGTTAGGTTAGTGTTAATGTGCTGGGATCGCTAGTCGGTGCGGACTTCGGTTTGCCGAAGGGCCTGGTTCCGCGCTGTATCTCTAAACTAAACTAAACATCAAGGTCAGAGGTCATTTGCTGTGAGTGTTAATAAACTGAAATTCACACTCTTGCCTACAGAACATATGCAGACAAATGCTAATATTATTTTATTTCAAGCTAACATCATTTTTGTTTATGCTCCAGGCAAGAATAAGTAAAACCAAATGCAATCAGGGAAATTGTTCTGGAATTTCTCCCAATTCTTTACTCAGTTTAACATCAAATAATAATCATGAAACATTCATTTTGCTTTAACGAGATATTGCTTACACGGAGAAGATGCATTGGAGATCAACGGTTAAGTCTCCATAAAATCCGTCTGTTGTTGATTCAAATTATGAATATAATTGGCCCTCTAATAACGTTTCTGCATGATGCCATTCAAAACAGCACAAATTGAGCATTACTGAATATCCGCTTACAGACAGAATGTGGTGCGAAAACAAAGTTAAAATAGGGATTTAATAAGTTGGCAGAGGAACTTGACTTAAGGAAGCAAGATGCGGTGCACAAGGGTGCGGTGGTTATGACTGTTGATGAGGTACTGCTTACCAATCCCATCATGACCAGTGATGAATGTACCTCAACCATCTCATTTGTAAGCAGGTGGACATGTGTCCATCATGGGGTTCTGTCCTGTGAAGGCATAGATTGTCCAAACATCCGAAGTGAATGTAACAGTGGATAGCAAAAATGATCTAACCCCATGAAGTTCAGGTGAACTATGGTGAGCAAAAATATCAAACACAGCATCCGACATTCAGAATTCAGAAGGTCATAAGTTCACAAGTGATAGGAGCAGAATTAGGCCATTTGGCCCATCAAGTCTACTCCGCCATTCAATCATGGTTGATCTATCTTCCACTCTCAACCCCACTCTCCTGCCTTCTCTCCATAACCCTGACAGCCATATTTCCAACATCTACAAAGCAGGAGCGAATAGTGTAATGAAATATTCTCCACTTTTCTGGATAATTGCAAGGCAATCTCAAGAAACCTGACATCACCCAGTTCAAAGCAGCCCACTTGACTGTCTTTGAGATTTAACATTGATTCCTTTACCAATGGCCCATGCCGCTGCAGTGTGTACCAATGCACAACCTTCACTCACCTCCAAAACCTATCTCCATTGCCAAGAATGACAAGGACAGCCGCTGCATGGGAACTCATCTCTCTACAAGTTTCCCTCCAACTTGCACACTGTCATTCTTGGAAATTATTGCAAATCCTTCTTCATTGCTGGAAGCTAAATCCCGGCATAGATTGTCCAAACATCCAAAGTGAATGTAACAGTGGATATCAAAAATGATCTAACCCCATGCAGTTTCTTTGTGTGTTTTGTGTGGGGGGTGGTGTGGTGGGGTAAGGGGGAAACCGCTTCGGTCGCCTCCTCCATGGAGAGGCGACTTTTTCCAGGTCGCCTCCCCCGTGGCCTAACATCAAGGATCGACGCGGCCTTTCCTGGAGACGTGCCCGGGGCTTCAGCGGCGGGCGCTGCGTGGACTCTCGATGTGGAGCGGGTGAGCCCTCGCTGGAGGGGAGCGCTCCGTTTCGCTGGCCCGGGGCTGCCGGCAGCCTGAAGTCGCAGCCTGAAGCCGCGGTCTGCAGAGCTCCAGCTGGTGCGGCGTCTACAGCCCGGGATCCCTCGTGGGGGACCCGGGGGAAGAAGAAGCCATCACTGCCGGCCCGCGGCCGACTTCTACCGCGGGTGCGGCATGGACTTACCATCACCCCTGGAGGGGAGCTTCGACCGCCGGCCCTGCAGTCTACGGTGCTTCTGGCCGCGGCGGGGACTTTAAATCTCGACCGCCGGCCTGCGGCCTACAACAATCTAAAGCCGCGGTCTCCGGTGAGGAAGAGCCGATCCTGGACTGACTGGACTCTGGTCCTGTACACGGGGGGGAAATGGAGGAGGACTGGCCAAATTTTTGTGCCTTCCACCACAGTGATGAATGCTGTGGTGGATGTTTGTGTTACAGTTTTATTGTGTGTTCTTTATTATTGTACTGCTGCTGACAACCCAAATTTCCACCAACCCTGGTTGTGTGGCAATAAATTATATCTATCTAACAGAGAACCATGTGGCACAATATAGAGCGACAACAAGCGGGCGGCAAGGTGGCGTAGCGGTAGAGCTACTGCCTTACAGCGCCAGAGACCCGGATTCAATCCTGACTACAGGTGCCAAGAGCTTCGGTTTCCTCCCACACTGCAAAGACGTACAGGTTTGCAGTAAATGGTATGGTATTGTGCTTTCTTTGTCACCTTAGTTTTTAGGTGTAGATACAGCGCGGAAACAGGCCCTTCGGCCCACTTGGTCCGCGCCGATCAGCGATCCCCACGTATTAACACTATCCTACACACACTAGAGACAATTTTTCATTTACCAAACCAATTAACCCACATACCTGTACGTGTTTGGAGTGTGGGAGGAAACCAAAGATCTCGGAGAAAACCCAAGCAGGTCACGGGGAGAACGTACAAACTCCGTACGGACAGCACCCGTGGTCCGAGGTACAGTGAAATTCATTTTTGGTATACAGTTCAGTACAAGTATCACTTTACATAAGCACTTAGATCCATCTTAGATAAGCATCACATATACAGTATAAGTGTACAGCAGTCGTACACTAAGACAGTGGGTAAAATTGTCCCTAGTGTGTGTAGGGCAGTGTTAATGTGCTGGGCGGCACGGGAAATAAATTATGGCCTTTTCATTGAATCTAACTCCCGAAAAATGAATAAGTGAATAAAAGCAAGATCCAATTCACTGAATGTTTGTCACAGTATGTTGACCAAAGGATTCAACCCATTCAAGTGCACTGACTATATGGTAAGCAATAGGATCTACCTGCTTAAAGTTTAGTGCCCTTGTGGCAATCAATAGATTCTAAAGTAGTAATAGTCTTCCTTCAATCTTTCAATTTATTTATTCCAAATATAGACCAGGTGTTGCATAGGCAGATGGGTACAGCAAGATACACAAGCTTTCTGAAGGAATGGGGTGAAATCAGTCTGAAAATCAAAGCTGCAATGTCAGAGGGCACAGTTGACAGAAGCTGATTGCAGTTACATCACCTTATCTTTGATACTAATTTCAATGAGGAAATTCAGAAAGGCTATGAAACATCACAGCAGTTCAAATGCCGAGTGGCATGATGGCGCAGCGGTAGAGTTGCTGCCTTACAGCGCCAGGGACCCGGGTTTGATCCTGACTACGAGTGCTGTCTGCAAGGAGTTTGTATGTTCGCCACGTGTGGGTTTTCTCCGGGAGCTCCGGTTTCCCCCCTCATTCCAAAGACCTGCAGGTTTGTGCGCTAATTGGCTTGGTAAAATTGTAACTTGTCCCTATTGTGTGAGGGATAGTATTAGTGTGCGGGGATGGCTGGTTGGCGCAGACGAAGGGCTTGTTTCTACACTGGATCTCTAATCTAAACGAAACCACTGAAAGTTTCCATTTCAATTGTAACTTGAAGAAACCAACATTTAATCTTGCACGTTGATCCTTTCATCAGGCAGGAGAGTCCGAGGGGTACCAGGTGACCGGGAAAGGGAGACCTGGGAATTTGATTTTTTGCGTCCACATTCGGTTTAGGGGTCCGCCTGCTCATGTCCGAGTTCACTGGCCTGTCCCACAGCTGCACTGTTACAAATGAAGTACACTGACTATAACTTTATTCCTGCCGCAGGGTACATTTCACTGAATCAGCCATGGAACTCAGCCAACTGCATCCTTCACTTTCTGCCAATAGATTTTTAGTTCTGGGGTCCATGAATCTGCCACTTGAAATTGTTAAATTCATGGTCGGACAGTTTTCCTTTCTGTACACAGCAAAAAATCTTTAAAACTTCAAATATCGACTGCAGCTCTGCACAGATAACCGAGTGCAAATATCTATCCTCTACTTTCACGAGCAACAATCCATGGGACTCTCTCACTCATCCATTTGGTTAGTTTGCCATGGAGTGAACCTATTGTGATGAAACTCGTAGGGGGTTCCACTTTTTGTGTGAGCTTGCTATATGAGACTGGTCGCTGTATGAGACTTCCACTACCTTAACCAGAGGAACCACACCTGTTCAAGAACCTCATTTACCGAATAGTGAAAGGCCTGGATAGAATGGATGTGGAGAGGATGTTTCCACTAGTGGGAGAGTCGAGGACCCGAGGTCATAGCCTCAAAATAAAAGGATGTACCTTTAGAAAGGCGATGAGAAGGAATGTCTTTAGTCACTGAGTGGTGAATCTATGGAATTCATTGCCACAGAAGGCTGTGGAGGCCATGTCAGTGGATATTTTTAAGGTGGAAATTGATAGGTTCTTGATTAGTAAGGGTGTCGGGGGTTATGGGGAGAAGGCAGGAGAATGTGGTTGAGAGCAAAAGCCATGATTGAATGGCAGAGTAGACTTGACGGGCCGAATGGCCTAATTCTGCTCCTATAACTTATGAACATGAAGAAGGTGGCTCACTATCAGCTTCTCCGAAGCTGTTAAGGGTGGACAATAAATAGTAACCTTAGCAGTAAAGTCCACATCCATAAAATGAATAAAAGAACATCATTGACATATCAGAAAGTACTCTGTTAGATATGAATTAGTTAGAATTTACTGAGGATAATCAGATACTGATTGAGTTTGAAATGGATGCTAATTCTTTGCTCGTGTCAATTTTTATTCCTTTCATGCTGCCCTGATAAGAAATGAGCTGTTGCTGACCCTGAGCGTTCATTCTCATTCTGCATCGGTCTGAGGCAAGAAGATTGATTTAGGCAAGACTTAGACTCTGATATGGTCAGGCAAAGATAGATCAGCAAAGCAACAGGAGGTACGGGAAGGTTTGAAAGACCAGACGTGGGCACAGGCTTTGGTGCTGATGGATTGATAATGATCGATAATGGAAGTTGAAATTATTGCAACATGAGAACAAGTTCATCCATCTATGGTTTCAGTTCCTTTGCTGCTTCTATTAATCACCTCTCGGTGGTCATTTCTTTTTTTAAGATGGCCAAAAAAGCATAAATTAATATGTGTCAAAAATAGAGCATGGACATCAATGATATTAAATACATTTATAGTGGAGGAAGGAACTGCATATGCTGGTTTAAACCGAAGTTTGACACAGACAGCTGGAGTAAGTCAGCGGGTCAGACATCATCTCTGGAGAAAAGGAATAGGTGACGTTTCGGGTCGAGACCCTTTTTCAGACTGTGAGTCAGGGAAAAGGGAAACGAGAGATATATATGATGATGTAGATCAGTGGTTCACAACCTTTTTTAGCTCATGGCCCCCTTGGGATCTTTTAATTTTTCTGTGGCCCCCCCAGACATTGTTAGCGGAAAAAAAGTACTTCAATATTATAATACCTTCCATAAAAATAGCAGTGTCTATTAATTGCACATATATTCTCTTTTATTCTATTCCACAAACATCAAAAATATTTCAACTACATAGATTTAAATGTATTAGAACTGAAATTTAGGAGGCAACAGGGTGGTAGCTCTGTGGCCCCCTTCATAGAACCTGTGGCCCTCTAAATCCCCAAAAAATTCTGTGCCCCCCCCCCCCCCCCCCCCCTGAAATTTGCCATGGCCTTTGGGGTCATATGGCCCCAGGTTGGGAATCACTGATGTAGAGAAATATCGAAGATATGCAAACAAATAACAATGATTAAGGAAACAGGCTGTTAGCTGTTTGCTAGTTGAGAACGAATACAGACAACGAGTCTCAACAAGACTTGCTTGCAATTAAATCGCTTGCAATGATTCTCCAGAACCAAGTCCTATATGAAAATTAAGTACAAATTCGAGGCTCGCACTCCCAGGGCAGCAGACAGGCAAATCAAAAGATTTACAAGGTTGTTACCAGGAGTCGGAGGACTGAGCTAAATGGAGAGGGGAGTCTGAGCTATTGGGTAGGCTAGGACCTTCTTCCTTGGAGTGCAGGAGGCTAAGGGGTGATTGTATAGAGGCCATACAATCCCGAGGGGCATAGAATGTGAATGCATGTAGTTTTTTTCTTTCTCAGAGTTTGGGAATCAAGAACAAGAGGACTTAGGTTTAAGGTCAGAGGGAAAAGATTTAATAGTAACTTGAGAGGAAGTCTTTCCATACAGAGAGTGGTGAGTATATGGAATATGCTGCCATGCAGTGGAAGTGGTTGACGCAGGCACAATAATAACAAAATTCATTTGGACAGGTACATGGATCAGAAAGCTTTAAGTGTCTGTGGGCTAAGCGTGGGTAAATGGGCATCTTAGTTGGCATGGATGAGTTGGGGTGAAGGGTTCATTTTCACGAGGTATCTCCATGAATGATTAACCATCACTGGAGCTAGCCTTCAGATGAGGTGTTAAACCTGTCATGTCAGGCATTGGTAAAAGATCCCTTGGCACAAATTGAGCAAGTTTTCCCCAAAGCGTGGGCCTGTAATCTCACTAATTACCTCCCTGCTGTTCATGACAGCTTGCTGTGCACAAGTTAGCAACCATGTTTCCTAATTACAGCCATGACTACACTTTCAAAGTACTTCATTGCTGTGAAGCATTTTATAGATATGTAGGATCTTGGTCGACAAATGCATTCTTCCTTCATTCAGAAATGGGCCTAAAGCTTCTTTGTCAAAAGGATTAAACAACAATAAATGGGAAACTGCCAGCACTTAATTGTTTCATATATGTGGAGTTTCTCTCTTGAAAACAAGATGAATTTTGGCTATGTCCAAATTAATAATCAAGTTATAGAGTCATTGAGTGATACAGCGTGGAAACAGGCCCTTTGGTCCAACTTCCCCACACCGGCCAACATGTCCCAGCTACACTTGTCCCACCTGCCTGTGTTTGCTCCATATCCCTCCAAACCTGTCCTAACTGCTTCTTAAACGTTGGGATAGCCCCAGCTTCAACTACTTCCTCCGGCAGCTTGCTCCATACACCCACCACCCTTTGTGAGAAAAAGTTACCCCTCAGATTCCTAATAAATCTTTTCCCTTTCACCTTAAATTTATGGCCGCTGGTCCTCGATTCACCTACCCTGGGCAAGTGATTCTGTGCTTCTACCCGATCTATTCCCCTCATGATTTTATACTCAGGTTTATACTAGGAATGGGCACGCAATGGAATTATGATAAAAGTCGTAAGGATTATATGTATCAGTAAATTGTTGGTAAACTCGAGCATTGGGGTGATAGATCCATTACCAAGGATTAGTTTAAACGAGCTGCCAAAAGTCAATAAATAAGGAAAGTTTATTGTTTGGTTACCATCAGATGTTTTATGGAAGTATAGAATATTGAAGGCCACCCATGATCTCAAGTTATAGGGCAGCATGAATATACCAGTAAATCCCAAACTGTCTTGGAATAGAAGGGTAGAGGGTATTATCAACAGTATTCGTCGACAATACATGACTCTGCTCCACCTTCTGTTTATAAGATGTGCCTTTTAGCTTGACTGGGTGAGCGCTCGCCTCATATAATTTCACTGCAACCCATGAAATTAGTGACAGGAATAGCCACCCCTCGTGTCTGATGAATAAATGAGCTGTATCTCTTATGTATATTATCATGATTAAAAAAACAACTGTGAGTAATATTCCAAATTATGGAAAATATACAGTAAGGTGTCCATTAAAATGTACTGAAGCTGAAAGGGGGCTGGCTTGTGACAGAGAGCAGCTAAGACAAGCTCTGGTGAGATTTGCAAGCGCAGTTAGAAATAAATCAAATGATGTGTATCGATTGACCCCCCGCGCAGAGTGGCGTGTCATGAATTTCAATTGCTGAAAAGTGTTCATCACCCTGCTGGTTTAGAAGTTTAGAAACATAGAAACATAGAAAATAGGTGCAGGAGTAAGCCATTTGACCCTTCGAGCCAGCACCACCATTAACTATGATCATGGCTGACCATCCAAAATCAGTACCCCGTTCCTGCTTTTTCCCCATATCCCTTGATTCCTTTAGCCCTAAGAGCTAAATCTCACAGAAAGGACACTCGAGGATGGAATGGCTTCCCGAGAACAGACACAATTAATACAATTGTGAAATTTCTCAAAGAATTGTATCAACTTTGTGCACTGGCATTTCTTCCAGCATTGTGCAATGTTGACCACACATTTTTGAATCCTGCCTTCACATTACATACTCCCATTGCTATTGATTGGAATATCTTGTTGATTCACTCGATATATTCACTCATTTTGCAAACTAACCAGCAACCTGAAGTTCAAAGTGAATAGTCTGGGGAGATATGCAATGTCGATTCATGCTGGTGATTTGCAAAGAAAAGTAAGTTCTGTAACAGGGAATGTTGTTTTACAGCTATTCCGGGAACGATGACAAATGAGTGCAAAAGAACCAAACTCACGGTGGTTTTACTAAATTCAGGAATCTTCAGAAGAAAAGGGGCTTCAAATATGATTGTCAAATATTGTTTACCATCTTTTGAGCAATGCCATAGGTCTATATTAATCTAGAACTGTCTGAACAATAGTGACATGAACTTGAGGAACAAATTTCCATATATCCTTAAGATACTGAAGGAGGCCATCCAGCAATACCATTCCCCAACTAATTTCCCCTTGTAACCTAGTCTCCTTTACACATTTCATTTTTCGCAGTCTTTTGTTTTTGATTTGGATGGATTTTGGATTTTGGATGGATATGAGCCTAGAACAGAATGCCAACGGCCACCGTGGACAGCGTGGGGCAAAAGGCCTGTATCCCTACTGTATGACTCTATGACTCTATGAAATGGAATTTGGAAAAACTGCCTCAAACTCCTTTGGTCTTCACACGCGCTCTGTCTTTCTGCATTTTCTCTGATTTCTCCCACTGCAAACACTATTTTCTCGTGACAGTATTATGTGTGTGTGTGCGTGTGTGTGTATTTGCATCCATTTGTGTTTTGCTCAACTGGGTACCTATGAGATTTGTGTGTATGAACGCCTTTGTGTGTGTGATTAAATGCTATTTAGCAGTGAAACCTCAATTATGTTGAGGATTACTCCCTCCACAAGCAATGCTGGATTCCCTGAGTGTTTCCAAAGTTTCCTTCTTTTGTTTCTGTAGTTACGGGCTGGCCAACAACATTGATCTATCAAGATGTTATTGGCTCCTGTGAACATGTGCTATCTCTGTCAGGTCTCTGGTATTTAGTGCTGTGCTTTTGTCAGCAATGGCTCCTTCTTGATTCCAGTTTTTTAAAATTTTCATTGGATGGATGGGATCGAGACCTGGCCGATCATGCAAAATCCCACCCACAGTGCCTGCACCCACCAGGGCCAGACATCGTTAAAGAAAAGGCTGAAACATCAGCCACCATATTCATCCAGAACGGCCGATCAAATAATCCACCTCACTTCTTCCCGAGAGCCTCACCATCAAGTTAGTTTCCAGCCAATTCTATTCACTCCATGTGATATCAAGAACGGTCTGAGTACAGTGGATACAGTAATGGTTACAAGATCAGACATTATCCATCTGTTGTACTGGACAGCTGTGCTCCAGAACTAGGTGAACATCTAGCCAAGCTATTCCATACCACCATGCGCAGACTGCAACATTCAGATATACCATGCCCGAAGTACAACATTATATCCTGATGCACATAATGTCAACATTATATGCATCAGGACAACAATGTCAACAACCTATTTTCTTCCAGAGTTTCAGCTTGACTGCCATCTTTTTCCAGCAGTTTATCTTTTGCTGCAGATTCCAGCAGCTGCAGTTGCTCGTGTCACCAATCCAACTTGGCTAATTGCCAAAGATAGACACAAAAAGCTGGAGTAACACAGCATCTCTGGAGAGACAGCATCTCTGGATAGAAGGAATGGGTAACGTTTCGGGTGGAGACCCTTCTTCAGACCCGAAACGTCACCCATTCCCTCTCACCAGAGATGCTGTCTGTCCCGCAGAGTTATTCCAGCTTGTCTATCTTCGGTTTAAACCAGCATCTGCACTTCCTTCCTACACATTTTGTTGCCTAATTGCCAAGTAGTTTGACTTTAATCATTAGTAAAATGATACAAGTTGTCATTGATGGAAGTCTGACCAGGGCAGGACCCACACAGTGATTGGTAGGGGAGTGCTGTAGAGCAGAGGGATCTAGGAGTGCAAATACATAGTTCCTTGAAAGTGGCATCACAGGTAGATAGGGTGGTTAAGAAGACATTTGACACATTGGCCATCAGCCACAGTAGAAGGGTGGATGTCATGTTGCAGTTCTATAAGTATATGAGGCCTCATTTAGAGTATTATGTTCAATTTTGGTCACCATATTATAGGAAAGACGTCAAGCTGGAAAAGGTGCAGAGAAGATGTACGGGGAAGTTGCCAGAACTCGAGGGCCTGAGCTATAGGGAGAGGTTGAGCAGGCTAGGACTTTATTCTTTGGAGTTCAGGAGGATGAGGGGTGATCTTTTAGAGGTGCACAATATCATGAGAGGAATAGATAAGAGTAAATGTACAAAGCCTTTTACCCAGAGTGAACCTTAGAGAACTAGAATACATAGGTTTAACGTGATGGGGGAAAGATTTAATGGGAAACTAAAGGGCAATGTTTTTACACAATGGTAGTAGGTGAAAGGAATGAGCAGCTGGAAGAGGTAGTTGAGGCAGGTATTATCACAACGTTTAAGAGATAATTAGTCAGGTACATGTATAGGATACCTTTCGAGGATTATGGGCCAAGTGTGGGCAGGTGGGACCAGTGTAGATGGAGCATGTTGGTCGGCGTGCGCCATTTTGGACGAAGGGCCTGTTTCCATGCTGTACGACTCTATGACTCTATGATAATGTTATAAAGCAGCACTATTAACCTACTCAGCAAAACCCAGTTGGGATTTGGCCAGGATCATTCAGCGTCAGACCTCCAGGGCAGCACAGTGGTGTGGTGGTAGAATTGCCAGAGAACTGGGTTTGATCCTGGCTACCGGCAGTGTCTGTACGGAGTTTGTACATTCTCCCTGTGACTGCGCGGGTTTTCTCCAAGTGCTCCGGGTTCCTTCCTCTTCCCAAAGTCTTGCAGATTTGTAGGGTTCAGTAAATTGTCCCTATTGTGTAGGATACAACTAGGGTATGGTGATCGCCGGTCGGCGCGGACTTGGGCCGAAGGGCCTGTTTCCACGCTGTATCTCCAAACCTTATTATGGTTTTGATCCAAATGTGGACGGTGAGCTGAATCGTATATATTTAACCATAGCTGAGCATGGTTGCCCATGATATCAAGGCAGCCATTTGACAACTTGTGGCATCAAGCCACCCAAAGTCAATGGGCATCAAGGCAAATATTATTCATAGCGATTGGAGTCATGCCTTACACTAAGGAAAAGTGTTGTTGTTGGAGGTCATTATCCCAGCCTCAGGCATCACTGTTAACATTCCTTGGACCTGTGACCAACCATCTTCGTTGGCCACATCAGTGCAACATGCACGTAAGAATACCGCCACTTGCAGATTCCCTCCAAGCTGCGCACCATCCTGACTTGGAAATATATTGCCTGCTCTTCATTGTTGCTGGGTCTAAATGATCGAACCGTGCCCAAGTCTACAGTGGGAGTATCTTCACCAGAAGGACCATAGCAGTTTAAGAAGGCAGCTCACTCTAAGCTGCCCTTTCCAGCGATGCCTGAAAATGTATATTAAAAATAAGCTGGAGATGAAGCTCTGGCTTCTGTCATCCATTGTCTTTCAACAGTCTATGACATTAAAGGCTAATATTTTATTTTATTTTTATAAAGTTGAGGAAGGTACATTAAAACACTAGGAAACCATTAAAATAATAAATCAAACTGAAATTGTTTTACAAAAGGCCCAAGGCTAACTATCACCAATATATTGAATAGGGTTACTGATCCCCTATCTTAGGATCTGACTGGCAATTCTCCCGTTGTGACTCTGGGGCATGCCTGAACTCTGAATCTGACTGAACTCTGCTGCTGGACTCCGCAGGGAAACTGGTGTTGAAGCACGATAACAGATGCGGCTCCAGGGATAAGGGTACTGGGGCATGAATTACCAGAATGACTGACTGCTGGTGGTTCCAAAGGGAACTGCATGCCACAGCCAGACATAATCTACCCTTAGTATAGTGCGTGTTCCCTCTCTCCTGTGCTCATCTACTGGATCTTTATTCCCCTGCCATAAGACATCACTCTCCAACTCCCCAAACACTACCAGTGTATCAGCTCCAAAGCCTCTGCCCCACTCCTGCTCATAGAGTCAGAGAATCCTACAATATGGAAGCAGGACATTTTCCCCAACTCATCCATGCCGAACAAGTTACCTATCCAAGCCAGTCCCATTTACGCACATTCGGCCGGTATTTCTCTGAACCTTTCCTGTCCAATTCCGGTCCAAATATCTTTTATTGCTGTATTTCTTTTGCTGATTAGCAGTGCAATGCTGCGGTGCTTTTCGTCTCTGCTCAGTCATGCCTGAAACTGCCCCTCACTCATATAACAAAGTCCATAAAACCTTTCTGTTGCTGCTTAGCTGAACCAACGTTGTCTGCCCATGTCAGTGTCTATACCTTGCCTACATCAATCAAATGGAGTAGGATTCTGAAATATTGCTCAGGACAGCAACAACTCATTTCCGATCAGGGCAGTATGAAGGAAATGTAATTTCACACGAATAGAAAGAGCATTCACTTCAAACCCCTGTTCTGGTCTGAAGCTGCATGCCCACTGTGTAATGGACTCATTCTCCGCACAGCATCAATTCCCTGTCCCTGTGTTCAAGTTCCATGAAAGTGTCTCTTCACCAACCTCCACCTCCCAATATGCCTGCTAACTACATCCTACACTTTGCTTACATTATGCATCATGAGAGTTTGCCTGAACTACTGAAAGGATTGCTGGAATGCCAAAGTTCCCACCTTTTTTTACCATATCACTGGCAATTGTTTTCCATCGATGAGTATCACAAAAACAACCGATTGGTTCATTTTTGTTCTGTGGGATCATTCTGTGCACATGCCTTTCACAGACAAGGCTCTGAAACTATCTTTAAAGCAAACAAGTTGCGAATCCCAGCCTATGAGAGGGGGGGGGGGGGGGGGGGGGGGGGTGGAGTGGAGGGGGGAGCTGCAGTGTGGGGGAGGGGGAACGTTCAAAACCATAACTTTTGTACTATTTCACCGATCGGAACAAAACTTATTTGACTTGCAGCAGAGGAGAATGGCGAGTAAGGTGGTGAAAAATCGTAGCGCTATGGGGATCGATTTTGCGCAAATTTAATTACGACGCAGACAGGAAGTGGTCGAGATGAGAGTTTTAGTAATATATATAGATAGATGATCAACCTTAAAAGTTAGCAAAGTTTTTCTCTCCACAAGTGCCCCATTGCCAACTGAGTATTTCCAAAAAATCTCCATATTATTTCAGATTTCCAATATTTTGTTTTTGAGTAAAGAGAATTCCAGTTGGATTTATCAGTCTTCCCATAAAGCAGAATGTTTCGAGTTTCAGCATTAAATGTTTTCAGGATTTTTTTAAATCTCACATTTCAGCCAACTCTATTCTGGGAAAAAGAACCTGTTCAGTTTTCATACTTTATAAATTGACTAGTCTATTCTGAAAGGGCATCGCTGAACAGGTGTAAATAACGAAGTGAGAGAGTGCAGTAAAATAGGACATAGATTAGGTGAGCTTTGCATTAGATATTCAGCATTGGCAACAGTGATTACAAAGAAGTCCAATATAATGGGCAAATGAACTTGTGCTTGAACAGATGGCAATGATTGTAGTTTTATCGACTCGCTCTGTCATTGAATCCTGTCATGTTGTTCTGTTGATTTGTTCTGCCATACAGTTTTATCAGCGAATTTTGTCAAGATCCATATGATGCGCTTCTTCTGTAACCTTGTCACTCGGTTTTATCAGCTCCTACTTCACTCTCTCAGCTTATCTCATGGTGCTGCACACATCTATCAGCCAGTTGTGCCAGCTGTCATTTCCCCCACTTCACTTCATTTTTTTTGTTGTCACCCACCTCAGTGACACATACCTCTGGCATCAGCCACTTGTGTAGCTTTTGTTTTTATCATTTTGGTTTGTAGCCCTGTTTCATTGACGAGATGTACAGGTTCATTTCCGCCTTTTGACAGCTCCATGTGGTGTTTCAAATGAATCTGGCTATCTGGCATTCATCTCAATGTCCTCGCTCTGTTGACTCACACCTACGGGTTTTTGTTTCCTGTTCAGTTTGCTGAATTGTTCTTGAATTATTTGCTTCATTTAATTATGGATAAAATCAGTGGCGGCTGGAAATACAAACTAAAATATTTCAATTCAGGGAAGTCACAGCAGTTTCTTCCCAGTTATTATCAGGCAACTGAATCATCCTACCACAACCAGAGAGTAGTGCTGAACTACTATCTATCTCTTTGGTGACCCTCGGACTACCCTTGCTGGCTTTACCTTGCACTAAATGTTATTCCCTTATCATGGATCCACACACTGTAAATGGATTGATTATAATCATGTATTGTCTTTCTGCTGACTGGATAGCACGCAACAAAAGCTTTTCACTGTACCTCGGTACACGTGACAATAAACTAAACTAAACTGAACTGAATTGAACTGAGATATCAGACGGAAGGTGCTCATTATTTCCTGATTCCCAAATGGAGAATACAGAACCCACTAAATAGTAGTCAACATGTCAAAACAGATACTCAGGGAGCTAAAGTCCGAATATGTCCCAATCCAAAATCTCGCCTGTCCATTCCCCCTACCGCCTGACCTGCTGGCATCTTCCAGCATTTACGTTTTCCTCAGAGAAAAGTTACATATTACTCAAGATGTTTTCGTGATAATGAGAAATGTCAGTAGGTCTCGGCCATGGTCAATGCGTGAACAGCTGGGGCCTAATACTACCCTACTACCAACATCTCTGCTCCCCTACCCTGTCCATTAGAGCCAGTCAACTGATTGGGCTTCTATCGTTTAATGTTCTGATACTGGCTGTTAGCTTAATAAAAATCATGTTACTTTCCTTCACCCATTATGGTGTTAAGAGAATATTTAATTAATTGTATGGTAACTCAGGGTTGTAATTTTGTTGGCATTTATTTCTGAGGGTATGGGCAACCAGCTCATAACTGTGCCCTTAAAGTGAACTGTCCTTCCAGCCTCAGGTTAAATCAGCCTGTCAGAAGAAGCTTTGATAATCTTACTGGAGCATTAACAAAACAAATTCACCTGACTACATGTTGAGAAAGAAGCATAGATATTTCTCGATTTTTTAATAGGTATAATATGCCCAAGGATCCCAGTGTAGAGCAAGAGTTGAATGAGTTCTTCTTCATGTCCATTCTCTTCCTTGGCTCGTTCCATACACCTACTACCCTTTGTGTAAGAAAATAGGTCAGGTTCCTATTAAATCTTCTACCCCCCACCCCCATCCCCTCACCATAAACTTTTGTCCACTGGTTCTTAAATCCCTTCCTCTGGGTAAAAGACTGTGCATTACCCTATCTATTCATCTCATTATCTTATACACCTCTATAAGATCATCCCTCATCCTCCTGAGCTCCAAGGAATGAAGACCCAGCCTGCTCAACCTCTCCCTATTGCTCAGGCCTCCAAGTCCAGGCAATATCTTTGTAAATCTCGGCACCTTTCCATCTTTCCTAGAACAGCCTGAACAATGCCATGCGCAACCTTGTCAAATGCCTTGCTGGAATCCATATAGACAACATCCACAGCTCTACCCTTATCACCCTTTTTGATCACATCTTCAACACAGTCCTCCGAGCCACCCGTACATCCTTGCTGGACAAACCACCAGTAATATCACCACTGACCACTGGCGTAACAGCCGCCTTCATTAATAAAGCAACACCCCCTTCCTCTTTTACCCCCACATCTATCTCTCCTGAAGCATCGGTACCCTGGAACATTAAGCTGCCAGTCCTGTCCCTCTCTTAACCAGGTTTGAGCAATGGTTACAATGTCCCAGTTACACACACCACTCACTATCCACACCCTGAGTCCATCTGAGTGCAGGGGAACTTTCCTCACATACATTTTGAGTGTTGTGAAACACTCCCCTGTGAACAGTAAAGAGAACCATGCACTGCAATAAACTAAATGAATCAGCTGCCAAGGATCGGTTGGTCGACTCTGAGATATGGAATGGTCCCTGAAGTGCATTATGATTATGTCAGAATTCAGCCCACTCCACTGATTGAAAGTGATTTTACAGCATTGATCTGGATAGGCTTCATTCCTTGATGTATAAGCAACCCCTGACAGACATGACTCGCCCAATGCCGTTTTGTATTGCTTGATAGCCATGCAAGCCTACTGGAACTTATTTGCACATCTGCCAGTTCTGAGCTATGGGCTTCTGCAGTCAGTCTGGAACATTCCATTACCAATGATAAATTGCACTGATCGTCCCATTTTTCATTTGAAACATCAACCAGCTTCATTTTCAGGCTACAAATGATTGCAGCCTTGAAACCTGAGCCTGAGAATAATCATCTGATATATCAGGATGCAAGAACTGATGAATAGATGATAATTCACTGGGAATGTTGTCGGAAAGGTATGACATACATATTATCAGATAGAGGGTGGTACATATACAGAATGAGCTGCCAAGTAAAGTGGTGGAGGTGGGAACAATCAAAATATTTAAAAGACATTTTGGCAATTCGTGGAGATGAAAGGTTTGGAGCGATGTGGATCAAATGCAGGCAAATAGGACTATTTTGGATGCGTCTTGGTTGGCATGGATTAGTTGGGATGAAGGCCCTGTTTCCCTGTTGTATGACCCTATGCCTCTACATAGCTTCACGATAACAGTGGCGCATTTTCCTTGTAGAAAGGATTTCATATGATGCTACGTGCAATGTGGAATAACTGTCCTGCAGAAGCATTTCATTTACACAAGGAAGATTTGCATATCTTAAACCTAAAGGGCCTGTCCCACTTTCACGACCTAATTCACAGCCTTTTTAACTCGTGGACATTTTTCATCAGGTTAGAAAAACGCCCCGACTTACTTGATGCCACGAGTACCTACGACTAGCATCACGACTCCTACGACCTCGTGACGACCAGGCTGCGAGTATGAGTCGAGGGAAAACTCGGCAGAGGTCGTGATTAGGTCGTGAAAGTGGGACAGGCCCTTAAGCTGCCGTTGTATTAGCCATGTTTCAGTATGTCAAAAGTTACAAAGCATTTCAATGAGATTGTTATTGTATTTGAATACTTCAATGAGAGGGTGCAAGATTTTACAAGGACACACCAAGATGGTTTCAATCTTTGCAACTTCTTAACAGAAATATGAAGTAATGTGGCAAAAATTATATTTCTACAGGGTGTCAATAATCATAGGGTGTCCCCAGCACAAAATGATCTACATCTCCTGATGGGATTAGTATTCCGATATCAGTGTCTACACTTACACCAACATCCTGAGCATTAAAGCCCTGATTGTGCTCATTACAACAGGCCATGTCTCTTGCATGCAACACCAGACTCCTGAACCAGACACTCTCTTCCATTCTCCATCATGGGAAGATACTATTAGGTGGGCAGAGGAAAAGATACAAAGATATACTCAAAGCTTCCTTAAAAATTGCAACATCACCACTAACTAGTGGGCGGCACAGTGGCGTAGCGGTAGAGCCACTACCTTACCACGCCAGAGACCCTGGTTCGATCCTGACTACGGGTGTTTGCCTGTACAGAGTTTGTATGTTCACCCTGTGACCCGCATAAGTTTTCTCTGAAATATTCGGTTTGCTCCCACACTCCAAAGACATACAGGTATGTAGGTTAATTGGTTTGGTATATTAAAAAAAATGTAAAATTGGTCCCTAGTATGTGTATGTAGTGTTAATGTGTGGGGATCACTGGTTGCGACTTCGGTGGGCCGAAGGGCCTGTTTCCGTTTCTTTAAACTAAACTAAACTAAACTAGTGGGAATCTTTCTTCCCCTGTTGACACAAAGTGCAGAAGGAACATTCAGGGTGACACTGAGAACCTCAAGTCTAAGCATCAGCGGCATGCAGAAGCTTAGTGTAAGGAGTACACCATCTCACAAACAGATCAATGGCCTATCCTAAACCATCCTGTCAGGCATCCTCATAGAAACATAGAAACTAGGTGCAGGAGGAGGCCATTCGGCCCTTCGAGCCGGCACCGCCATTCATTGTGATCATGGCGGATCGTCCCCTATCAATAACCCGTGCCTGCCTTTTCCCCATATCCCTTGACTCCACTAACCCCTAGAGCTCTATCTAACTCTCTCTTAAATCCATCCAGTGACTTGGCCTCCACTGCCCTCTGTGGCAGAGAATTCCATAAATTCACAGCTCTCTGGGTGAAAACGTTTTTTCTCACCTCAGTCTTAAATGACCTCCCCTTTATTCTAAGACTGTGGCCCCTGGTTCTGGACTCGCCCAACATTGGGAAAAAATTTCCTGCATCTAGCTTGTCCAGTCCTTTTATAATTTTATATGTTTCTATAAGATAACCCCTCATCCTTCTAAACTCCAGTGAATACAAGCCTAGTCTTTTCAATCTTTCCTCATATGATAGTCCCGCCATCCCAGGGATCAATCTCGTGAACCTACGCTGCACTGCTTCAATCACAAGGATGTCCTTCCTCAAATTAGGAGACCAAAACTGTACACAATACTCCAGATGTGGTCTCACCAGAGCCCTATACAACTGCAGAAGAACCTCTTTACTCACTTCCATCTGCAGTAGAGTCTGGTCTCCACATTGGCCTCATCAGTCATCTCAGGAACCAGAGTGGTAACAAGTCATCCTCCATCCTGAGGCACCGCCCAAGTAAAAGTGAAAATATTAGGATTAAAGAATATTTTTAGAAAAAAATTGTCATATATATCTCATGTCCTTTTTCTGCTTTGAAATTCAAAAGGGTGGAGTCTGGAAGGATCATATTCCATTTGGATTTTATGTCTGGAAACACCAATCATTTCTCAAACCAAGTCCACAGAAATCACTCAGCATCTAGTCAACATGAAATTAATGAATCGTTTAAATGGCAGAGGTGGAGCACCTTTCCACGAGCCTTTAAGGGAGATGAATACTTGCCATCAGTCACTCGGTCAATATGGTAGCAGTTATATTAAATCTTTAGCTGCATACTACTAATGAATGAGAACATCGTGCATCTTGCAGGAGACTCATTATCTCCATATGTATTTCACACAAAAAGATTGGGTATGAATTTGTACCGAGGGCTATCAGGTCGAATTGGGGGATATAGAAACCTGAGAGAAGGCCATAATCCTCAGGCAATCTCCCTGAGTGTGTCAGTCATTACAGATACTCTGTAGTTAATTGTCATGGTGGGTCTTCAAGAAACTGCCCATTTTGCAGAGACTCTGGCAGAAATACCTACACAGCTTTCACACGCATATAGGCCATCAGGTCACAAGTGATAGGAGTAGATTAAGGCCATTCAGCCCATCAAGTCTACTCCACCATTCAATCATGGCTGATCTATCTCTCCCTCCTAACCCAATTCTCCTGCCTTCTCCTCATAACCTCTGACACCTGTACTAATCAAGGGTATCTCGTGGAGCACATCAATAATTGTTCGGGGGGGGGGGGGGGTCGCATCAATAAATGTTAAGGGGCACCTTGCAGCATGCCCGTTCTTACAAGCAGTTTGACTTTGTGCCAGTATTAGTGTTACCAAAAGTGCCTCATATATGCTATAGGGAGTCTCCAGCGGTGAAGAAATATTTAGTCTCCAAGAGGCATGTCGACATTTACAAGGGATTTTTGGCATTTAGAATGTTTGTCCAGATTTTTTTAAATGGATCGATATTTACAGTGTCGGGCTAACTTCAGAAAAATATTTAATATTTACAATGCGCTGCAGGCGTATGTCATTTTTCTCAAGGGAATTCAGGTATATGTCAGTATTTATAGGAGTGAGCAGTGGTTGATTATTATTTATAGGGCTTCCCAAAGGCGTGTCTGTATTTACAGGAGCTCTCTGGGTGTGTGTAGATACAGGCAGTGGCCAGGGACTGTGAAACGTTGATATGTTGTTCTTAAAAATGCGTCGGTACTCACAGCGCGTCTTCGGGAGTTTGAACTGATTACCCTCTACGTTTCTAGCAGGGGGCAATATTTATAGTCTGTCTCAATGTGTTTAACTATATGCTGTGATACTGTCAGTATTTACAGAGTATCAGAGAGAGACTGTTCATATTTACAGAAACTTCCAGGACTTCTCTAATTTACAGGTTGTCTCCAGGGATGACTCTCCAGGAGGTCTCCATGAATGTATCTCTATTTACAAGCTGTATCTTGGAGCGAGTCATTGTTTACTAGCAGCCTCTAGGAAGGCATTGCGATTTACAGGCATTCTAGAAACATAGTTGTTTTTGTAAGTACTCTGCAGGAATAGAAACATAGAAAATAGGTGCACGAGTAGGCCATTCGGCCCTTCGAGCCTGCACCGCCATTCAATATGATCATGGCTGATTATCCAACTCAGTATCCTGTACCTGCCTTCTCTCCATACCCCCTGATCCCTTTAGCCACAAGGGCCACATCTAACTCCCTCTTAAATATAGTCAATGAACTGGCCCCAACTACCTTCTGTGGCAGAGAATTCCAGAGATTCTGTGTGAAAAATGTTTTCCTCATCTCGGTCCTAAAAGATTTCCCCCTTATCCTTAAACTGTGACCCCTTGTTCTGGACTTCCCCAACATCGGGAACAATCTTCCTGCATCTAGCCTGTCCAACCCCTTAAGAATTTTGTAAGTTTCTATAAGATCCCCCCTCAATCTTCTAAATTCTAGTGAGTAATAGCCGAGTCTATCCAGTCTTTCTTCATATGAAAGTCCTGCCATCCCAGGAATCAGTCTGGTGAACCTTCTCTGTACTCCCTCTATGGTAAGAATGTCTTTCCTCAGATTAGGAGACCGAAACTGTACGCAATACTCCAGGTGTGGTCTCACCAAGACCCTGAACAACTGCAGTAGAACCTCCCTGCTCCTATACTCAAATACTTTTGCAATTAATGCTAACATACCATTCGCTTTCTTCACTGCCTGCTGCACCTGCATGCCTACTTTTAATGACTGGTGTACCATGACACCCAGGTCTCGTTGCATCTCCCCTTTTCCTAATCGGCCACCATTCAGATAATAGTCTACTTTCCTGTTTTTGCCACCA